>NC_046222.1:78970784-79270784 GCF_009819885.2 Catharus ustulatus | reverse complement strand
GGCATGTTATTTCACTTGACTTCCCATCCATTAGGGAGCAGCTGGTCCTATCTGCTTTCTGACACTTTGTACCATCACTCACAAAGACTTTGCACTCCTGCATATTGTCTCTGCTATTCACATGATACTGAGTGCTCCTCCATTTAAAAAGAAATAAAATGAAAAAAAAAAATCTGAAAGCAGTAGCATAGCAGTGTAGGATCATTGACTGAAGAGTTCTGAGATTTCTAAAGTTGCCGACACATATTTAGCACAGTCTGGCCAACATCTGCTAAAGCTTATGGTATTCTTGGAAGTGGGCCACCTACAGCTAGCACCATGCTGCACAATTCTTTTTTTTATTAGCTTCCCAGACAGTGATCTCTGATGAAGATATAATCCTGACACATGGTAAAACAAAAAGTAAGAATGCACTTTTCCTCTTGTAAATAGAAAAATTATTTATAGAGGGGAAATGGTTTCAGAAATGAAAAAACAGATAAATAAATGCACAGAGAGATGCATTTCTGAAGACCAAATCCCAGAATTTAGAATCATTCTTGCTGGTATAGCCATGCAATCTCTAAATTTAAAGGCGTCAATTGGATGGCCATTTGTAACGAGAGTCTCAATACCTAAACAGGTCATCGAGCTGAGGATACAATATGGTGCCTGCCTTCTCAGACTTCTCCTGATGTGATGTTTCCCCTCTAATTCTGCTTCTGCCTTTTCTCCGGTCAGCTATACATCTTCCTTGGTTCCTTTTTTTTTCTCATATCATCTATTTCCTAGGGTTCCCTGCTCTGTTCCCTCATTACTTGTTGATTTTCTTTTGTCTTGTCTTTTATACTGAAAGAACAAGTAAGAAAAGGTCAGGTCATTTGTGTAGCCTGTGTTTAAATTAGTGTTGATTTTGTGTATAATGCCTGTAGTGGCATTGTTCTTGTATTTGTGTTGATGTGTCTCTGTGTGTGTGTGTCTGTGTGTCTGTGTGTGTGTAAACCCAGGGATACATGTTCAATCTTGCCATTGGCTGGACCGGTGCCAGGGGATCACAGCCATGCTCCAGCAGACCAGGAAGGAGAATGCCCCAGGGTCTTGAAATTCACCATCCTCAAATTCCCTCAAACAAAGAGGACCCTCACAGAGGGGCCATCAACTCGCAAGTACAGTAATTTCACGAATACAAGCCGCAGCAATTTGACAAAAAATTTGGTGGAAACCTGTAAGTGCGGCTAATAGTCGGGGGCGGCTAATCTGTGAATAATTTTCTGACATTTACAACCCCAGACGTGCCAGCCAGGGCGCCGAGCCAAGCACCTGCCAGTAAAAGCCGGCATTCCGCGATTGTTACAGTGTTACTGTGTTGCCCTGGCTCCCTGCAGGCAGCACGGGGGGCGGGGAGAGAGGCGGGAGAGCTCTCTTCTTCTGTCCTCTGCCACAGCCCAGGGGAGGACGCGCCACCATTGCCGCGGCTCGGGGAGCCGACGGGAGCCCCGCGCAGCCATTGCCGCGGCCCGGGGAGGAGGCGGGGTGCTTTGTCCGCGCCCGCCGCCGCTGCCGTAGGAGCGGGGGAAGCTCCGTCCCTGCCTGCCACCGCGGGGCAGCACCGACCCGGGGTGACCGAGCTCAGTGGCAGCGGCGGCCGGCCCCAAGCGGCAGCACCGGGCTGGGCCACCTGGCCCTGTCAGCAGCCCCTAGCGGGCCGAGTCTGCACAGCCTTAGCTCAGCCAGTAAACCCCGCCCTCCCGCAGTTCTGTTACTAATTGCACGCGGGTCCTCGCTGCGAACAACAGAGTGGCTTATATTCGGGTGCGGCTTATTTATGGACAAAAACCGAAATATTTGCCAACACCCAGAGATGCGGCTTATACTCAGTGCGGCTTGTATTCGTGAATTTACTGTACTTCCAGAAGCCTCAAGCAGCTTGCATGAAAGTAAACACTCAAAAATCAACACCCTGTGAAAGGCACTCATACTAGGGCAGTTCAAGAAGACCTGCAGCTCAGGGCAAGGATTGATATTGGTAACGTTCATGGGGAACTGTATCTAGTAACTGTATCTAGTAGTAGAAACCCCATACAGGAGCAAGAGGGAGTGTGAGGATTCCTCCTCCAGAGTAGGATGAAGTGACAGAAAGCACCTGTGAGGAACCAACTCCAGCCCCCTCCATTCCCTGTCCCCTAGTGCTGCTTGAGGGGAGGAGGTATAAGAAAAGCCCATGAACCTTTAGTTTTATTTTCTCTTCCCTATCCAATGGAGGAGGGAGAATGATAGAGTAGCTTTGGAGAGCACCTGGAAGGCAGTCAGGCTCAATACATTACAACAACAATGAAATACATTTATTTGCCTAGTAGTATCACAGTGATGGGTTTTCATATAATATTTTCTCTAAAAATAATTAAAGCATGACAATTGAAGAAAACAGAAAATTAATTCAAAAGTGATGGACTGGTCACTGGATATTCAGCCTCACTGATTTCATACAAGTATGTTTGTTTTGCTGGCAACATCCTTGTTCTGTCACAGGTAATGTAGCAAGGACAAAAACTGCAGTGGCCTGAACATTGAATACAGCATTTTTCAATTCCTTCACAACGTTGGCTCAAGATGTAGCAGTAAAATGTGACCTTTTACAATTCATTTCACATATGACATAATAAATCTCAAAAGAGAAAATTATAGCTAGTGTAGGAAAAAAATTATAAAAATTTCAATATGTATAAATAAAACTTGAGTTACAAGTGAAGGGCATCTTAAGTAAATGAAGACAAACTCTAATTTTCATTTCCAAATCTCAATAATTTTATTGGCCTAAGTAAGTAACTAAGCACTGCCAAACAATAAATTATGCAACCTGTGATAAATTCATTTCACATTGGTAATTGTTTAAATGAACATTCAACATCTATCATTTCCAGGATATTTTTAAAGTTGTTTTTTTCTCCTGCCCTTTCTAATAATACCTATATTTTTTTAAAAAATCAATTCATGTCTCCTTTTTTTGTAAAATCATCCAAGATGAATGGAGACTCCTAACAATAAACATCCCCTCACATATTTTTATTTATAAAACTAAACATCATCTGTCTGTGAAAAAAAGTATGATTAATATAATTTTCAACTATATGAATTTAATTTCAAATTTGTTTGGATCCATTGAGATAGTAAATTAAGTCTTCAAACTGCATTGGATCTCACATGCACACCCAGCATTTCTCCCTGACTTTTTTTATTAGGAACATGTCTGGTCCATGGCTTTCAGCGAAATTAAGTCCTTTTATTATAAAGAGGTGTCACAAAAGTAATTTTGAGGTGTTTTTTTCCCTTTTATTTTCAGTTTTCTAATATACACTGAATCAAAATATTTTTAGCTATCTGTTACTCTTTTTTTACTATCTTCTTTTTATATCCCAAGACCATCATCATGGCAACACACTGTGAGAAAGAATACACTTACTGCAGTGCGAGTTAAACAAAGTGTTGCTAGTGCAGGTATCAGGAAACTGACTCCAAAGATGATTCTCAGTAAAGTTGATAGAATAATTGAATTTAAGAATAGCGGCTTGGGTTGGAAGAAACTGAAAGATCATCTAGTTCTCCCCCTGCTGCCTGAGCAAGCACGTCGTCCATTAGAGCAGGTTTCTTCTGGCCTTAAACACTTCCAGGGATGGTGTATCTGGGCAACCTGCTCCAGTGCCTCATCACTGTCACAGTAAAGAATTTCTTACTCATATCTAGTCTAAATCTCTCCTTATTTGCTTTAAAAACATTACCCCTTGCCCTATCACAACCTGCTCATGTAAAAATCACTTTCTGTCTTTTTGTAAAGCCCATTTTAGTTATTGGAAGGCTGCTAGAAGGTCTCCCCACAGCCTTCTCTTCTCCAGGTTTAATTGCAAGTCTCTCTCAGCCTGTTTTCATAGGAAAAGTGCTCAAGCTCGCTGATTGTTTATTTGGCGTTCCTCTGGACTTGCTCCTACAAGTCCTTGTCTATTTTTCCTGGGGACCCCAGAGTAGGAGGCAGTACTCCAGGTAGGTCTCATGAGGGCAGAGTAGTGGGGCACAATCTCCTCCCTGAACCTACTGGTCATGCTTTTTTAATTAACCCCATGATTCACATAAACCCCTCCCAGAATATCCATTCCCTTCCCTGATATTCTGTAACTTTAGAAAGCATTTTTCCCCTCAGAAATAAATACACATCCTTTCTATCCAGACACACTGGGCTCAAGGGGCTTTTCTGGGATGAGCTACACAAGGAATACTGCAAGTATCTAAGTGGAGAAAAAACTTTTCCAAAACTTGAAACAGAGGATCATAACAAAAAATCATCACGAGTAAAGATGGCAATCTTGATTTTAGGGACTGAGTTTTGATGCCTGCCAGTGAATCGGAACTTAAGTATGGGATATTTAAATATATCACTGAATTATTTCAGCGAATTTCTACTGATTGCATACACACTTCCTTGCTACCTTACATTTGACAGGAACTGTTTACATTTCTCAGGGAAACCCTATAAATTCTTCCCAGAAAGGATCTGGTGAAGAAGTTAAATACCAAAGATGTGCACATTCTATAGTCTAACTGCATTGCAAACATACTCTTGAACATGACAGTCTCAGAAAGAAAGGGAGAATTAAAAAAACCCCTCATATAAGTGTTTAACCCTCTGGGCTGGAGATCAAAGGTAAAAGGGCTATTTGCTGCCATCTATTGATAAACTGGACAAAAAAGTGGAAAGAGCAACAATCCCTGTGTTAGATATTCTCTCGACCATTATACAAAGTCTTTGCTAGCTCAAAAATTCTCCTTAAGATTTCCTTGTGGGACCAATGAAATACCGCTACAATTTTTCTGACACCGAAAACCAAGTAGTATGGCTATTCTCAGGGAGGTAGCTTAAAACTTCATTGTGCCGACTGAGAAAAACAGGAGATAGCAAACTCATTCTTACTTTGTGGGGAGAGTGCATCCTTGGTAGATTGTGAATAATACAGTCACACAGACCAGCAAAATCGTATACACAATATGACCATAGACATTATTAATTACCCTCTCTAAAAAAATTACACAATGAAACTTGACAATACTAGGGTGATATGACAGATCTGCAATAACAAACAGCTCCAAAATATGACTGAGTACCCCCAAAAAATGTTGTTTTCAACTTTTATGATGGAATTTCCCTAGATTTATTCAAATGTGTTGCCCTTGAAAGATTTTATCTGTTTTGTATTGAATTTCAGCCATACCCCTGCAAATCCAGAACCCAAAACTTCTTGTGACAAAGTTCAGTTACATTAGTTATGCAAGAGGAAATTTTTTATTCATTTCTAGTTATTGTATATAATAGATGAGGAAAATCAAGGTAAATTTATCTCCTTTCCTTTCCCCTTCATTCCCCTTCCCTTGATAAAATGGAATATATAATGATGGCTATTTGAGACACTCCACTGAGGATGTTTATCAAAGAATCATGAGTTTGAGTTGGAAGGAGCCTTAGAGATCACCTAGCTCCAAACCGCCTCCCAAGGACAGGGACATCTTTCCCTAGACCAGGTTTCTCAAAATCCCATCTAACTACCAGTGGTCGGGCAGCCTGAGATAAAACATCATCCTCTTGCCCCTTGTCTGGACTGAATCCAAGAGGTCCATGTCCTTCTTATGTTGGGGGTCCCAGAGCTGGATGCTGTACTCCATTGTGAGGTCTCTTGAGAGCTAAGTAGAGGAGGTGAATAATTTCTCTGGTCTCGCCAGTCACTTTTTTTTAAGGCAACCCAAGATATGGTTGGATTTTTGAGTGCATATTGCTGGGCCATGTTGAACTTCTCATCCACCAACTACCTCAAGTCCTTCTTTTCAGCACTGTTCTAAGTGTATTCTCTCAGTCCCTCAATCCATTTGTTCAGTCAAGACATTTGCGTGTAGAAACTGAGCTGGGCACAGCAGGACACATATATATGTGGATTTCTAGGGCTGCCCAAAGTTATCCCCTGGATGACTGTTGCAAAATGAGCTAAATATTCAATAGGAAGATTCAGTCAGCTGCCTCCTCCCAAGTATTCCTTTTTCTCAAGACAATCTATTAATTCATATCTTTACAGGACTGGCGTGTGAGGTCCTGCATCACTCCAGGAATTACTGACTAAAGAAGTAGCTGTGCACATAGGACCAGACCTCTTATCTCTGTCAGTAATGCATCTGGACTCCAAAAGTGCAAAATGTCTTCTGCTATCTCCCTGTATGATGACTATTACACTGGCAAAAAAAAAATAACATTAAGAATCTTGCACTGCATGTCATACAAAACTGCAAGAAGAACTGAAAGGGCAATTAGGATGCAGAGCCTTGGGAATTTATAATGCAAGGTAAAAATTTCTTAGGCATCACCTCATTTTGAGGAGTGAGCTCATGGAAATTCAGGGTAACTACATTTTTCTCTTAGCTTAAAAATGAATGATTGCTGCTAGCTTCTAAAATGTTCCAAATCGGGTGTAGATCTATTTTTAAAAGTCAAACCTCAAGTGAGGAGAAGCAAGCTATGATTATGAGTTCTAACAATTAGAGGAATTCATATAGCAAATATAACAATTACTCTCAGGACAAGAAAAATACATAAGAAAGGAAAGCAAGATACATGGATCTGGGAGAAAAAGAGACACCAAGACGGAACAAAAGATGAAGCAGAGAAACTGATGAAGGTGGAAAAGAATATCTAATGCTGCGAATAAATAAATTAAAATTATATTAATTTTTTTTTAACTAAAAAACACTTATATTTTGTTTTTACTGTGATCCACATTTTTTACCTAAGTACAAAAAGAAAGTTAAACAACATGAAACTTGAATAATGAGGGTGAAAAATGCCTGCAGACTTTTACAGCAGTATGACCAGAATCAAAGGGAAATCAAACCAGCAGCTTCAAAGTGCTTACAGTTTTCTACTTGGACATTCTAGGCAGGTCTAGTCACAAAGAGAACAGTTGTGTTCCCAGTTTTGAGACAGGTAATAGATACTTGAACAGCCAGTTTTTCACTTTTTTCAGTTCTTCTGCAATAAAGTAAGTTACAAACCATCCTGTTCATAAAGTGGTTTTTTAGGTTATGTATGATGACATATGGAAGCGGTTTTATGAAGAACCTATGATTTTGGAAGCTAGGCAGATGAAGTATTTCATTCTTAGGCTTCCCTCATCTTTTCCCAGGTGATATCTGTTGAAAGATGTTTTGGTCCCAGTTAACAAATACATAATTAAACAATAGAACTATTCGATAAAATCAACTTGGAAGAAGTTTTAACTAGGCAAGGTTTGAAATGAGCCCTCCATATGCTTATCTGACCTCTGAGCTGTATTTTCAAGTATAGAGCTAATTAAAAGATAAAACAAACAAAATCCTTCCTTATTGTGTTAGATATATTCTAATTTCTGTCAGAAGGTCTTGGGCAGTCTGACCTAACACAAGCTCTGCTGAACACAAGAAGGAATCAGTACTTTTTCTTCAGCACTCTACCACTATTGAAATGTGCCTCTGAAGTTCACTGATCTGCAAAGATCAAGTTCAATTAAGAGACATTTCAGAACATCCTTCAGCTGTATAAGGCATTTGGCAACACAGGGAACCTGGGACTTTGCAGAACTCTAATTCCAGGGAGTCAGGAAATGTCTTTTTCCAGAGCTTCCACATGTGATCAGCTGAAAGTTTTTGTGGGAAAACCAAAACAAACCCCCCAGTAAGCCAACATCCAAAACTAATAAACAAATCAAAAACTGACTAAATAAAACCTCCAAACTTAAAGCAAAACAAATAACAACAAAAAACCGCAACAACAATAAAATTTGAAAAAACCCTCAGTCTCTTAGTTAGAAAATCCACAACCATAATATTGATTTTATTGGAATTATATGGATGCATTGACAGAAGCACATCCCTTAGTTATCTTGAAAACATCAAAACTCTTAATAAAGTAGAGGTGGTCTGTAAGAACTTAGGAACATGTAAGGATCTGTGAGTACTTAAAAGCTTGTCCTGGTTTGGAGGACAGGTGTCTTCTAAGAAAGGCAGGAACCTCTCTTTGAAATGGAGAATGTAAACCCCCTCCCTCCAAATTATTATAATTTTGAAATTAAGGGGCTCTCAGGCAAAAATATGGGAATTAGGAATAACAGTTCTTTACTAGGAAAATTAGAATAGAAATACAATACTACAAAGAACAAGCCCCCAAACACTGACAAAGTCAGAGCACAACCTGACACCCTGTCAGGCAGGGAATTGGTAGCAGTCCCATTAAATGGTGATTGCAGTCCTTTTCTAGTGACAGATGTGATTCAGTTGAAGCAGTGCTCCTGTACAAGGTGCAGTTTCCCTCTGGAGGTCCAGTGATGACATGGAGAATCCAGTTTTCCTCCGAAATCCAGTGGAGAAAGGGTTCACTAGGTGTCCCAACTCTCAGTTTTTATCTTGGTTGGAAAGGCTTGACTCTTCCTCCTGCCTGGAGCATCTCCCAATGGGATGAAGTAATTTTATCAGTCACACAGTGAGACTCAATGGGCCATTAGCAGAAGGTAACTCCCTGGAGGAAGGATGGGTTGTGAAAAGATAAAGAACAATGCCCCACCTGGTTTCAATGGATGGCCCATTAGTAAAATATCTCCCACGGAGATAAAGATCACTGCCCCACCTGGTCTCAACAGATAGTGATATAATAGATACTTTTGGTCATATCCTGTATTGCAACCCAAGACAAAGTTACATACTTAATTGTCTGTGTATCAGATGAGTTGGTAGATGAGACAACTTCTGGAAGGAAAAACAAATTAACTGGGGGGAATAGTAATAATTTAGAGATTGAAGATAATATTTGGTTAAATGCAACTGAAGGAAGAAAACAAATGCAATTATTCTGTGGCAAATAAATAGAACTAACTTTGAGAGATTTTATTTTAGACATGCAGAGATGATAAAACATTGCAAATTTTTACCTCCTTCAAAATTTTCAAAACTGGGTTCCTCCACTGCCACTCCTTTTAAGAAAATAGTACTGTTATAGAAAGACTGCCATGGGAAAAAAAATTGAAAAAAAAGTCATGTTTAAGATACATTTATAGAAGTAAATATCTATGAAAGAAAAATTATGAAAACTGAACTAAATATAACTTTATATTATCAGTATAAAAGTTGTCTTCTAGCATATAAAACATGCTAAATAATTTTTTTTTAAAAAATTAATAGACCAGCTAGAATATGCTTAATATTCATTCATTGTCAGAAACAATCCAATGTGATGAGAAATCATCAACTGAATATGTGTTTCTCTTTTCCTTTTTTGTTTTATTTTAAACTGTGACAATTAAAATCCCTAACGTCATCATAATAGTAGAAATAAGCCTTCTCTCTTTCAGAATTAAGCAGACATTATCTGGAAACAAGACTGAAATACTGAAAGCCACAGAATCTTTTCTGACCTCCAACAACAATATGAACAAAATACTTCTGCACTTTCAGAGATTCTGCACTTTCACAGATGCTTTAGTGGCAGCTCATTTGAACACTCTTGAGCTCTTTTGTGCATCATATTTCCCACCAGAACGCAGTCCTTTTCAGTTATACTGTCTGACCAGTGGTGCACCTGGGAGCTCTTTTTCATGGTGGTGTCTTATATCATCATAAGTGCAGCTTGACCATCACAGTGAGTGGGAATATGCGACAGTGAGAAAAAAAATAATATAAAGAAATTTATTCCAAATTATTATGGCAGCTTCAGCTGGGAAAAAAGATTATCTGAATGTCCCATTTCTGAAGAGTTAGGGGGCTTTTATTGTTAGCACAAAAAATATTCTTAGAAAGTTGTCACCACTTGAAGGAAAAGGTGGTTTTATTGTAAACATAGCTTTCTGTCTAAATAATATATATGGAACACTTTTATGATAAAGTTTTTTGATATAAACATTAGTTATGTGTTTCAATGTACCAGTGTTTCGAAGGGAATCTTTCCCTTGTGTTACAAAGCCTTCATGATACACTGCAATATGTATTCACTACTGAGTATTTGTTGTTAGAAAGGCAGGACAGAGCAAGGTTTTCACTGTCTTGGTATTGTAAGAAGTTAAATGAGTGCTGATAAAATTAGAAAGAGCATAGTGGTTTAAAACTTTGCTCTGAAGCACATGAAAGGTTAAATCAAGACTAACAATCTCTATCCAGTAGAAAAGTAATATGCCAATACAACATCTATGGTTGGGCTAAACCAGTCATGCCATAAAGAGTTCTCCTATTAAATTCTATGGGTGAAGTATTTTATAAAAATGCTAATTAAGGTTTAGCAAAATGTGTTTTGCTCTGCATTTACTTTTAAAAAACGTCTGTTCAGCATGGAAAAATAGGAACATGGCAGATGTTGTGGAAAAATCAGCATCTATTGAGGGTTTCAAGTGTCCTAAAAAAGCATTGCTGCCTTTCTGAATAAGATCAAAAGAAGAGAATTTTTGTTAAGAAGGGAAAAAGAAAGTAATTCTAGTGAACAAAAAATCAAATAGCATATGCATCTATTTTTTAAACAATCAGCTGCTGTAAGTGATGCATTTTGTTCTGATAGTAATAACTACAAGATTTATTGTATTTCTACTTAACTGTTTTTGACTATAAGAATAAAAGCAAAGCATAAGGGAAGAAAAAATGCTACTATTTTGACTAAGTTAAGAGGTTGACCTTGCCAAATAATATTATGTAGGACCAATAGTGAGTAAAAGGAGAAAGAAGCAGGCTAAATTTCTAGGTGTTAGGGGAGGGAAATCTAATCTCTCTGTATTTACAGAATAAATGGATTTGCAGGTAACGATAAAAAATACTTTTCTGAAAGATTCCCATGCTATTCCCCAGTCACAGATCAGTTTTCAAGGATGGAAAAAATCCACTGATTTCAAAAAAAGCCCCAAAATAGAAGATGACTCAGGAAAAAAACCTCTCAAATATGCAATCCAATAGTATTTCAAGCTTAAAGGTTGGATACTGTTTAGCACAACCTTAGATGCGCTCAAAGGGACAAAATTAGTTTTAAACTTTTTTTATAAGTGTACAAATACTCAGAGTAAATTCAATATTTACATGAATTACGACAAAACTCTGGTTTTATGGGGGTTACGAATTAATTTCTCAAAAGCCAATAATGTCTGTAAGAACTTCTGAAAAAGTTGTGGTTTACTTCTGGCCTTTTTTGTGAAGTATTTTATTTTTATTTTATTTAAGCTTTCACTCTTATTACTTCTCTGCTAGGTTAGATATACATATTTGAATTGAATAACAGAGACACATTCTCTTAAAAAGCTTCCTGCTTTGGCCCTGGATACATAGATAGATCCAGTTAGTGCTATTTTCAAGGTATTACCACTCTGTGATGGAGAAGGCAAGGGACTGAAGATGAGACATCATCTCCCTTGCTTTTAAAGTTCCATTTTTAGGCCAGCAGTTATACTTCATAGACATTCAAATACAACTGAGAAGAGCTCAAAAACGTATGTGAGTGAGGAACTTGTCTGGGTGCAAGGATGAAAGAAAAAATCCCAGGATTTCCAGCTCAGTGCATAAGGCTTTGCTCTCTGACAGAGACACCTACCAGGTTCTTGAATTATAAGGGACATAGGAATTAATATGAAATTAAGTTTAAGAGAGAGAAGAAAGAGGGAGAGCTGTTTCCATTTACAATATCCCTCAAATCCTATCTTGTTTTCCTTGAAGTTATAATTATTTTCAATTCATAGTGATGTCTTGATGCTCTCCCTTTTATTGTCTTTTCTAAAATCAGTATTTTAAGTCAAATATATTATAGTTATTACCAGAAAAGTGAAAGAACCCTTCACTACTTTCATCATTTTGAGGTTTTTGTAATGTCTTCTTGTTTCCGGAGTAGATAGAGATCTATCAATTTCCATTGTGCACCACACACAATGAGACATGGAAAAACTTACATCTGAATGTAGAGGAAAGACAGGGTAGAAAATAATGAAAACTGTAATAACCTGATAGTATGTATCTCAGATCTCAGGATAATGAGACTTGTAATGCAGGTTATTTTCTTCCCTGCTGGATTTTCTACATATGTACCTGATACATGTGTATCAGAATATTTTTCTTTTACACGTTTTACTTAATGGAAAAACAAATATGTCAGTTGGATTCAATTTACATAATCTTATTTTAGTTGACCAGATGACAAATTTATTGGCATTGACTTTTGATTTTATCAGGCAGATTCTTTTTACAGTCTGTGGAGAGTAATGAACACTTTGGTTGTGCAATAAACATCTAAAGCAGAAAAACTCTGGTCTGGGAATTCTTCCTTTTGCCCTCTGTCAGCTTAGGGGCTCAGATACAGAAGATAAGTTACAGAGTTCAAGAACGTTGGAGAGCCAGTGGGAGAACAGCGCTGTGTTGTAAACCAATAGAAAAAAAAATAGAATAACTTATTTGTAAGAACCAGCAGAGTTACGTTTAAAACATTTAATATCATATTTCAAATATGTTTATGCAGGAGAAAAACTGCAGATCCAGATTGCAAAAATATGAAAATTGTTTTAAACTATTTCTCATAGGAAACACTATATGTACTTATGAGGACTATGCTTATTTCTTTCAAGGTAAATACTGAAATCCTAAAACCCAAATGCAACTCTTTGGATTGAATAGCAAACACTGTTTACACTATTACAAGTAGCAGACTTCATCAGCCTTTGTTACCCAGTAAGATATCTGACAGAGTTCTGTGATTTGGCAGCTGCAATAGCTTTACTGAAAAATGCAAAAATTTAGAAACTGTCCTAGCTAGCTGTGTCTCAAAAATTTCACCCTCCAATCATTATTTTATATTAGAAATTACGTGGTTATCACACATTATTCTACAAATTTTCTTTCTCACTGTCAATTTTTTCTTTCACTTCAACTAACTACATCTTTTGGTTCTTTGTAAATTTAGAGTTTTAAAATACTGAATACTAAGGCAGTTTATTTCCCCAGATTTCTGAGTGATGTCTAGAGCCAATATTCATTAGTAACCCTAGAAATTCATCCTGCCCTTTGTAAAAACCTGTCGTGTCTTGGATAAAGAATTTCACATCTAGAAAACTAGCTCTAGTGGTAGATTTTTGCATAGTACAAACCTAAATTGAGGTGAAGTGAAATACAAGGAAACAACAGAGAAACTGATAATGGCATGCTCCAAGCAGCTGCTTGGCAGTATGATCATAGATCAGAGCCCTGTGGAGCTTTGTGATGTATATTAATAAATAAGTGTAGACATGGTCTAAATGCCCAGGAGATGTTGATAAAATCTGCTTCAGATAGCAATCAAAGAGTCCCTTTGGCAATGTATGACAAAACAATTGCATTGATAGTATAGCAAATGAGGACAGCATTCCTTATCTATTCCTGGAACTTGTGAGGGAAGACAACAGGAAAATATGTGTAATGTAAAATGGAAGGAGAATACAAAAGTATTGGTCACAACATTAAAAAGATTAAACATTTTGTTCTTTTCATCCAAAAAATGTCAGATTTTTGCACAAAGAATTAGTCACAAAAGCTGCTATTTCTGAAAAATTATCTAATCCTATTTAATATACTCAAAAATGACAGCAGCGGCTTTTTTGACAGGTCTGTTGTCAAAGCAATGTGGACATTGGAAATCAGATATTCCACTAAAATGTAACTTCAAGACAGTGAACTGGATATCTCACTCCTTGGGAAGCTGTCACAGACAAGTTTTTTACTTATTAGAACACACAGTAAGTCAGGGTTTTTATAAAGTAGATAGATTTGTAAACTGAATATTTATTAAAAACAAACTTTGTTTTGTCCTGTTCAGTTCTGCAAGACAAAGTTATAAAAGTTTTAACTCTGAAGAATTATATATTTTTGGGGATTTTTTTAGCATTCACAGACCTTCCCTTGTTTAGTTTTTTTTAGTTTTTTTGTTGTTGTTGCTTTGGTTTGGGTTTTATGCTTATTTTTGAGTGGGTGGGATCTTTTTTTTTTTTGTTTTGTTTTGGTTTTTTTGAGAGGAAGAGGAATTAGGAATTAGGACAGACACTAATTTACTGTGGATTTTATTTTCAATATGGAAATATCTTCTTAGATGAGGGATATGGATGTAAGAACTCAGATTTTGGGGGGGATAGAATTTTCTGAATATTTCTTTTATCAGCCCTTCCTTTGCATTTTTAGACAAATTTATTTAATTATGTTCACACATGCACTCACCACACAGACAGATAGCTAGACAGACACGTGAATGTGGAAACAAGCCAAAGGACTGTACCAATCATTACTCTTTGTCAAGGTGACAAAAGCAGCAGCAGAATAAGGTCACATATACAATTATTTTAAGATAAGCAAAAGGTCTCCTTCTACATGAAAACACATCTTCAGTCTCTATATCCTTCCAAGTTTCATCCTAACTTTGTGTCAGGAATTTATCAATCACGCGCCAGTTCTTTCCCATTACATCTTATTAATTGTTTTCTACAGAGGAAAAATAAAACTTGTGAGCTCTTTTGAAATGAGGAAATTACTGAACAAATCCCTAACACAAGCAATGGACCAGCCCAAGAGGTGTGCCCAAAGGCAAACAAATTCAGACACAAGTGAAGTATGTCTTTATATGTGGGGTTTGAAAGGTTGTTGCAGTAAGTGAACTGGCACAGGCTTTCAGTACTTTATAACAAGTCTTTATTTGTATTTTTTTTCAAATAAATTTGCAGTAATTTGTCTATTATGAGCAATTTTTTTTTATTCATCACTTTAAGTTCAGACTTCCGAAAACATTATTGTACTGTTTGAAAACTGAGATTTTGCTTTGCTTTTTTTTTGCTTTGCAAAGAGTTTCATCATGAATAAGATTACTGGAAAACAATAGTGATCTATAAATGAACCGGGGATTAAGAAAACGCGTACACAACCTTCAGAGCTGAGCAACATCTAGTTCCTTTAAGCTCTAGGGATATCTTCTGACATGGTCTCAAACACTGGTTACTAGAAGCGTTGGTAAGACTGACTAATATGACACAGCTAAAATGTATTAAAGAGGGAATAGAATACAGAAAGTAGAATCCTATCACACTGCAGCATCTTGCCATTATTAGAGCCTGTTCTTGGAATCTTGCCTAGTACTGCATCTTTTAACTGATTTCAGAAATGTTACTCTATTAAAAAATGTTCACTAAATTTTTTAAGATGATACCATTTTTGCCCATGTTGCTTGGGTTTTATTGGGGTTTCTTTCTTCCTATTTGCTAAGTGCTAATCAACCTTAAAGCTGAATTCAATTTTATAGAAACAGTCTAAAAATTCTTACTTTTCACCATCAAGTATATTTACAGTAATTTCACGATTATAAGCCACACCATTTTGACTAAAATTTTGATCCTACCCCAGAAATGCAGCTTAACTCGGGAGTGGCTAATATGTGAAAAAATTTCTGAAATTTCCAACCCCGGAAATGAAGCCGAGTTGAGCACCTGCCAGTAAAACCCGGGATTGCGCGATTGTTACAAATTGGTTACTGTGTTGCACGGCGGGTGGGGCCGGGCTCCGTGCCGGCAGTGTGGGGAGGGAGGCGGGGGGCTACCTCCTTCAGGCAGCGCAGCCCGGGGGAGGCAGAGGAGTTCCTTCCTTCAGGCAGCACAGCCTGGGGGATAGGCGGGGAGCTCCGTGTTGCCATCCCTGCAGCCCGGAGGGGAGACGGGGGGGCTCCCTCCTGCCATCCCCGCGGCACGAGATGGGGGCAGGGCACTCCCCCGGCTGGCCACACGGCCCGAGGGAGAGGTGGGGGGGTCCTTCCTGTTGGCCCCGCGGCCCGGGAGAGGCGGGGGAGCTGCGTGCCCACCTCCCATCGGCGCCATGGGAGCAGGGGGCTCCGTGCCCACCTCCTACCAGTGCCACGGGAGCAGGCGGGGGGGCTCCATGCCCACCTCCCACTGGCACCGTGGGAGTGGGCGGGGGGGCTCCGTGCCCGCCTGCCACAGTGGGGCAGTGCTGGGCTGGGGCGAGCGAGCCCGGCGGCAGCGGTGGCTGGCCCCAAGCGGCCCCACTGAGTGGCAGCATCGAGCTGGGCCACCTGGTCCCGTTGACAGCCCTGAGTGGGCCGAGCCCACACGGCTCGAGCTGAGCCAGTAAACCTCGCGATCCCGTGAGTCTGTTACTACTTGGCAACTTTGTTGCACGCGGGTCCTCCCTGCGAACGACAGAGTAGTTTATAATCAGGTGCAGTTTGTGTATGGACAAAGAGCAAAATGTTGCCGACACCCAGAGATACGGCTTATAGTCAGTGCGGCTTGTAATCGTGAAATTACTGTACATTAAACCTTAAATGACATTTAGCCTTTATTCCTAAAATAGGAAGATTGATTTTATTTACTTTTACATGTCTCTAAGCTTTTTGTCATGGGTAATACTGCTTTGTAACAAAAGTGCATTTATCAAAAGTGTTGTTCATGTCGTGTTTAGGACTGAAGCAGAATAATTGGGAATGATTGCTGAAATGATATTTAATAATTTGTGCTTTATTATCTCCCTGATTTACATTTTATTAAGACATTCTGCATTTACTCATGACTACTTATGAATCACATTTTGATTTCCATCTCTACTATAATTTCTGTTGCTCTTGAAATACCTTCAAACCAGTGTCCCATTCAATACTGGACTATAGTCATATCCATTACTGGACTTATTGGAGTCCTTCCAGTTTTTATTCATTTTCACTCAATTTTGCACTGTGCTCCTGAATTCCAGTACCTTCCCTTCTATCTTCCTTCAAGCTCCCAGTAGAGTGTAGGACACTACACCCTCCCCAGTGTTCCGATTCCCTTTTTCTTTCTCAATAGCAAAAGGTAAGGATGATATGGCACCTTCCCTCTTTGCAGTCATCAGACTTTTTCACAGTTATGTCCCTAATCTCTTCTCCATGCTTCCCCAAATTCATCTTAGACATTTCTAAAACCAGTTTATTCTTCACTTTGCAGGTCCTCAAGTTCCTGTCTCTGATGAGTCCTACAGGCTCGGCAGTTAGGAACTCTCTGCTCAGTAAAAACTTAGTCTATTAATATTTATACATGTTTAAAGCAGATAGCCTAAATTTCATTTTTTATATACTTAGGAAGCCTCCTTCTGTCTTTACATAAACATCAAATTAATTTGCTCTTGACTTTCAAATTCCTTTTATAAGAATTATCAGTTGAAACTTAAAGCAGTATTTCCTGCACTAAAGGAAAAAATTGATCTCTTTTTTACCCAGTGTTCTTGATTTGATTAATTATTTTGCACTCTACAGTACTTATTTGCCTCATTTTAAACACATTTTAAAGTTTCTGTTTTCAGATCTTGTCATGCTGTGCTACAATAAAAGAAAATGTGTCTTTGATTAAAAACCATACAACACCTTCTGATATCTAACAATATGTAGTCCCAAAACTCAAAGGAAAACCCAAACCTTCAGCAAAAAAAGCCCCAAAAATCTGCAAGGAAGAGTGTTATGGACAATTGCAAGGTCTTCATGATGAAGTTCAAAGGACAAGAACTTCTAACAGGAATCTTCTGGAATGTTGCCTTAAGATTGATTTCTGCTCCTGTACAAGGATAGGATGAATGCGTATGAGAATGGTGGAGGTATTCAGGAAGCATCTGAAAATGAGGTATGGCTATTGTTACATTGCATGTCTACACACCACACTGAACTACTGTAGTGTAGTAATTTAACGATACAAACAAAAACAGATAAAAACATAATTTAAAAACCAGCTTGCCCCTTCTACCTGCAGCTAAAATCTCCACTGTGATAAATAGATGTTTGCTTATGAACTTGCTAAACAGAAAAACTTTAAATATGTTTTGTGGTGAGGTAAAAGTGCTGTACTCAGTACAATCTGCTGTACAGTTTAAGTACTTCCCTGTAGTCTGAGGCAACATCAGGCTTCCCTGCTACCTGCCATTCACAAAAAGAACTAAAAAGATTGAGAAACTCCTCATTAAATTTTGCAATTTGGTACTGTGCAAAATCTATTGTTTAAAAATAATATGATTTTTTTAAAATTTACACTTATATAGATGTGATATATATAACATTATGCAGAAGAAAACGTAAAAATTAAACAAAGAACAAAATAAAAATATTGTTTATTTATTGAAAAAAATAGATTAGGTCTGAGATATTAATTACTTGAATTTTCATCCAAAGCTTGGTTGAAGATATCTGTTCTGGAAAACCTCAGTCATGCCTGTCAGGAGAGAAAAATATAGTTAAAATTTTTTCAAAAATCAAAACTGCAATCTTTTTTGAATATCATCCACTGAGTTTTTTATCAAATGTGGGATATTCCACAGGTGTCAAAATATCTCATTATTCAAAAAACCCAATTTTTTTTTTCCGCAACAGATACAAATGTTTCAAAATGAAAAAAAAATTAGTAGTAAAATAAAAAAATCAAAAAACATAATGACAACATCAAGGATGGTACTATTAATAATACCAGTGGAAAATATTAAGGCACCTACACATTTCAGCTATCAATGTTGGGACCATCCAGAGGAAAGTTTTACATTATCATTACTGAGCCATACATTAAAAATGTTTGCATATTGAAGGAAAATTGAAATTGAAAGCTAAGGAGAATTCAAGTTGGGCAAACTGGACCTGTAGCAATTATTGACTGAAATTCCAGCTCTTAATGTTTTCTGTTTATGCCTTTGAAAATAAAATACCTGTGTCAGGTAGAAAGTAGACTTTACTCCATTTCTGTGTTTCATGTCATTCTGGAGTTGCGGAAAGGTAGACATTTCTTCTAGGAAGATATTTGAGAATCCATATGCACTGAAAATTATTCTTTGTTGTTCCATGCACATTTATATTCTTTATCTAGTTTCAGTACAGTAAAGTTGTACCTGCCAAAAACGATTTTTGGGGGGCCGGGGCGGGGGGGTGGTGTGTGGTTGGTAATTTGACTTTATCACCATAGATGAACATCAACAGTATTAATACATCCACACTTATCCTACCATCTATTTCCCACAGGTCTGTGCCTACTGTGCCTACAGCATTTCTGTAGGTTGGAAGAAATTCTTCAATGATCATATCTACTAGGAAAAAAAAAAAGCTGTAGGATTATGCACAGTGGTAATGTTAGTTCACTTGGAACACAAACTATACAGACAAAAAAAATTAAATCAGCATGGTCACCTGCTGACACTAGGATCCCAGTGTGATGACTCCATCTGTCCTGAAAGAACAACACTATTAGTAGCCATGGTGACAAATCCAATGTAAGTCCAGTCCCACTGAGTATAGACACAGCCCACCATAAGAATCAACCCTCTGACGATAACTGAGCATGTATTTGAGAAGATGGTATGTCACAGACAACCCTATAGTGAGCTATACGTTTTTTGTTTCATGTCTCTAATTTTCAAGAAAAGCTATTTTTAAGATAGCATTTTTTTAAAAATTAGTTGTGAACTTTGAATTCTGGGCTTAATTATTGATAAATTTCCAGTAATTGCTAATTTGGTTACCACTTAGCAAAAACAGCTCTGTGAGAGGTCCTTTTTCATGTGGTGCTTTTCTTTTGTTACGTTCCTTATGAATTTTTTCAGTTTGATATTTATTTACTGAGGCTAGGTCAGATACCTCTCTAACATAAAATCTACTTGTTCTATTCAGCTAATTTCAAATCAGTAAGAGTTACAAAATTGCAGTTCTAAATTTTTCAAATTCTAAATTTTATAAAATTGCGAATCAGTCATTTAGCAACTCAGTAACAGATCTCTCTTATTATTAAAAAAATAAAACAATGTCTAACTTTTTCTTAGAATAAAGAAAAAATTCACTGCAAATATTGAAAGGTTGCAACTGCAATCTTTCTAAGGCTGAAAGTAGAAAGATTTGTTTCCTTAAATGGTTACAGGATGAAAATAATTCCAAATGTTTGCAGAAGCTTGCATTCATTCCCAAAGCTGTTGATTTGCCATGGTTATTGTTTCTTTGCCTGTGGCAACATTTTTCTGCTTGAAGAAAGGAAAAAAAGACACATCTTAGGGAGATGATGGCACCCTGTGAATAGCAAATAAATTTTTGTAGTGCCTTTAGTATTTGGTTGGTTTTGGTTTGGTTTTGGTTTTGGTTTTTTTTTTTTCTTTTAAATAATAGCCACAATAAGTTGTTTGAATGACCAGTCTGAAGGATGAAAATTTCTTGATAAAGTATTCTTCAAGTATTTTTTAAAAAGTTTTAAATCTAACACAGGTAATTATAAAATTGGTAAAATATTGATTTGTTTAAAATATATTTTCACAGAATCTACTTTTGAGGCTGGAAGGGATTTTTACTCTTCATTTTATTGCACCAATCAACACAAAAGTTTTTCCTCATCATACAAATCCCCTCTCAGTTACTGGAAATATGACCAAAGGTTTTCCTAAAAACCTTCTCTTCTCCAGGCTGAACAATCCCAGAAATCTCAGCCCATTTTTGTAAGAGAGGCTTAATTCCTCTGGTCATTTGTGTGATCCTTTTCTGGACTAGCTGCAACTAGTCCATGTCCTTCTTATTTTGGGGGCCCCAGAGATGGATGCACTCACTTCAGTGAGTGGTTTTGTGGTGTTTAGTTGCCAGCTGGGCTTAAACCACAAGAAGTTTGGCATCTAGTACAATCCCTTCAAGAAAATTTAATCCATTGTCATAGAGAGGAGATAGGCATTTCCAAAGTGGGAAGCAACTTGGCAATCTACCTAACACTTTTTGGATGGTGAGATTTATTGAGACAAATCCAAAATGAGTAAAGAATACTTTACATATACATGCTGGTCAACTTACACGTACTGAAGTTCTGATTTGTATTTGCTGTTATCTTGGGAAATGCATTTCATCTCTAAAGTTTGTTTTCCTCTGTAAAAGTGGAATATGCTGCTTTTCTGCTTTGGAACCCAAGTATAAAGAGCAGTTGCTACGTTTATGATGCCATTAGCGGAGCACGAAAGGTATTTGGCTGATAAAAGATAATTTGGCTGAAGTTATAAAAAATAATGAAAGTTTTTCCACTCAACAACAACCATTTAGTTGATAGTCACTGAGGAGGAATATGTTTATCTCGGTTTCCTCCCTAATAAGTAGAAAGAGATAGTCCTCCCTAGATGTCAATGTATTTAATGCTGAATTGCTTTTTAAAGTATTTTTTTCACTTTCAACTAACTACAGAGTGAGTTCATGATGAATAGAATCCCAAATTATATGTTTTGAATAGATGGGTAGAACTCAGAAGAATGAAACAAGGTCAGAGAACAAAGTCTAAGGAATGGAAATTATGCTTGCCAATAAGTTTCTCTTGTAAATATATTTATCAAAGGAGTTTATGACAGGGAGCAATCACGATCCAATCTACCAATTGAATTTTCATATTAAAATAATATTTAGCTGATTTTATTTATGAGAGACATTTCTGAAGACAGGTAATTACATTTTCATCTTTCTAGCATCAGGGATTTTAAAGGAAAATGTTATATAATTAGTAAATACATACACAACTATAGATACATGTATATATAGAAATATGTATATACATTATTTTGTATTGATTTTTATATTTAAACTGAAAGATTATAAGTATATCCTGCAGGAAAAGGTAGGTCGTGTAAGACCTCTCAGTAAAATGCAAACTAATGACAGGTGACTATTCTCCCCAGGACTGTCTTCTTTCAACGGTTTAATCATAGCAATATTAATTATTGCTATTTTTTATAAACATCTCATACAGGTCTACTATCATAATAGAAGCCAGAGACAGAGCTTGTCTTCTGAATCTGCATAATAGTTGTACTAGATCAGCAGAAGACAGGGATCTTACTCATCAAGTGAGATCTAAATATTCCTCAGCAATGACAAGCATTTATAATCAGCAAATACACTTCAAAGAAAATGTTGATGTTAAAGAGGAAAGAGTGAGCATAGGTTATTTTAAAAAATCTATTAAACACTACAAAACCTGTCACACAGTGTGAATTAAAGCAGTTTAAATAGGTTGACATGACAATTTAGGACTTTAATTAATTTTAAAACACCTGATACTGTTTTGTTTGTTGATTTGGTTGCTTTGCTGATATTGGGATGAGAGTGGCAGAATGTATTGGCTGTTGTATAGATGAAAAAATATACATGGGTTTAGGTTTCACAGTTATGCTCAACCCCATAGGCACCAGCACAAAGTCTGGTATATATTGTATTGCTGACGCTCTACGTTATACAAATAATAAAAAATATTGGCTTTACATGGGGCTGGAATGCAGCCATTCTCCTTTTGCTTCCTGTACTTATATTCTGCCCACCAGACCAAAGAGAAATATTCTTTGAAAACAGTTTTGGAGTATTTCTGAAGTAAAAGTAGATCAAATGCAAGAGGAGAAAAGAAATGACTACTTTTTGCACTGTTGAAGTTTATCTAGAATCCCCAAAGTACAAATACTTGTGTAAATCCCTTTATCAGAGAAGGTAATGGAAATTTTCGATAATATGCTGAATCTCAAACCACTGACCTGAAGGACTGCAGAAAAACGCTGCTATCAATGATCACCATTACCTGATTTTTTTAAGAAATATTTTGATTTATTATTCTTTTTCTCCAGACAGATTATCTTGTATATTTTTCATACTATTAAACACACATTCAGAAAATTTCAGCACAGGAAAAATGCATACCATTATATAACCATAAGAGCTACACAATTTAGAAAAAATCCCCAAACATCTTTTGGGAAGGGATGGAAAATTCCTCAAGTCCTCAAACTATAACTCTAGCATAAGCATGATCTTACTTTTTCTGGCTAAATGCATATACAAAAGGAGTACAGGGACTTTAACTGCACTCTGTAAATTCTCTGCACAATGTGTTTGTTTTTTGTTTTTTTTTTTAATAATAATATGCTGCTCTTATTCTCCTTCTAATAATCACTGATCCATCTGGTAGTCCTCCTTGAGTGTCTGTGCTGATTTGTGAGCAGTTACTTTATGGATTAGCATCTGGTCTTGTGAAGATACATATCTCTTCATGTGTATGTTTCTTACAACTGCCATACATTTTTGTCAGAACAAGATTTATTGGAATTTTATAGAGTAGAAATAAAATTCATTTAATTCTCTTTAACTCTGTTGGCCAAATCAGGAAATATTGGAATTTTAAAATATCATTCATTTACTTAGAATATATATCAACAAAAGATTATTGGCTCAAAATAGATGCATTCATTTGATTACTTGAAAAAAAAGTAATACTACCTTGTTATCATTCAGTGGGAAGTTACAGTTTAATAATATAATTTAGATTAATTTTTTTATTGGTATTTTTTGCAGTCAATATAAAAAAAAGGTGTGAGACATTAAGTTTTTATTAAGAAATTTGAAATTGTGAAGATGGATCAAAGTTCATTAATGGTGAAATCTTAAATTTCCTCAATGTATCACAAATGTATCACACAAATAAATGTTTGTACACAAAATGAAAATTACAGGAGTATCACCATAGACAGTTTGTTTCATTTTATTTTTCACTGTTGTTCAAATTTTATAGTACATTAATAAATTAAGCAAGTTTAAAAAAAAAAAAAAACCAGAAAAATTTAGGTGACACATGCAGAATGGTTTGTAAAATATTAAAAAAAACAAAACAAAAACCACCCAGTAGGGGTGATCTGAGGAGTTTGATAAAATAATCCAAGGTAGTTGAATGCTGTAAAAAACACTGCTGACTCTATGAACAACAGCAACTCCTGGAATTTAAAAGATTGTTGCTTAATTTTACAGTAAGGAAAACTCCTAAGAAATGTTTAAATCTGAAAGAGGCTTTCATATTATTTCTTTGTATACCTTGAGAAATAATTGTGATAAAAGATTTGTGTATTGATAGATTTTTTTTAGTTCTATTTTGCATGTGGAATGGAAAAATAATTTTGTTACTGCAATAAGTTAAATATATTGACAATATATAGCTATGTCCTATGAAAAATTTACTTTTTTTGTTTTCAGATGGCCACAGGATCACAGGGTTAAGAAGGTTAAGCCTTGCCAAAATACTTGTAAACTGTAGTCTCCACTGTTACATAAAATAGGACTGACCTTTGCTAGTTCACTATTAACAAAATAGGATAATAAAAAAGGTATGATTTTTCTTCATTTTCAGGGTAGAATTCAGTTATAGTACATTTCCTATATTATATAATGTGACCATTTTTATAGAGCCATTTGCCTGCCAAGTATCATCCATATGAACTGACAATTAAGTTTTTTCTTTGATGCTCTTTAACCTTTTTTGGTTGGTCACTCAGAGACTGTCTCCAGGGAGTCAGCAAATTCCTCCTAAAGCAAAACTATGTGTTTCTAGATGCAGCTAAATGACAGCTGATGCTGTTCCACAGAAAAGGCAGATGAAAACTGGTTTCACTCTTTTGTCACTCATTATTTTCCCTCAGTTGGCTTCTTGTGTGTACTATACCTACATATTCATGACACCAATGGAAGAAAACCTTGTCCATCAAAAAAGCAGCCTCTTACTCACCTTCTCACTCTAGATAACTCGTCTCCCATCCCTTAGATTGAAATTGCAACTAAGATACAAGTGGGTTTTTTTCCTAAATAGTAAACTTGATTGGCCACTGTAAATGTGTAAATTCACTACTTTCGCTCAATGAAACTGCTCTGCTTCTCCTTTCCCTGTTTTCAGAATGAGTTGAAGTGGGAATGACCCTGTGGACTGTGAAAAGTATCGTATCAAGTTGTCATGAAAATTTTCTTTATGCTGCCTTTGCACCTTTCCTCAGGAAAATGGTTTCTGTATAAAAGAATGAATTCTGATTGTGTTTCCAGGAAAGAATGTTCAATCATTCCTACCTTTTCATTATGATCAAAATTTCATCACACACATAGGGAAAGAAAGACTAGTCAGGTTTTACTGGGAACAACTGTTTCTTTTGTGTTGGACACATGCAGCTTACTTCAATATCTGGTTTGTAGATTTTTCATGTCTTCCCCTGTATAATATCAACACACATCAGTATTTTCCAAGATGATTAAAGGAAAATAAACACAAACACATAGGTTTATATGAATAAAAATATAAGTATTAACATATGTAGACAGATGAGTAGTCTCTGACCTACTATCAACTAACTGAACAGAACATGAAAAACATGACAATGTGAGCATAGCAGGAGAATATGCTGGACATAACAAATTAGAAAAAAAGAACCTGATACAACTTTCAGGTAGCACTGTGAGAAATTGCAGAACTAGCTAGTGTGTAGGAAGAGCCTAGGAAAGATCCAGAGTCTGAGTTTCTGAATGATGAACTTATGGGTGTTAGGTGAATGCAAAACCTGTGCTAATAATCAACAGATCTGTGAATGTGGATGTGGCCATGGGTTAAGGAGTAATGGTGTCTATCTATCAACAAGTCTATCTTCAGTCCTGATCAGGGGGAGAGGAGCCTGTTTTACTGTTGTCTTTGTTCATGTGAGAGCTGCATTAAAGGCACCGAAGTGTGTTGGTTTCTGTGTATGTATATTTATGAGCGTGTGTGTGTGTGTGTGTGTGTGTGTATGTCTGTAATTGCCACACATCTTTGCTGAACACCTCTTTACTGTATAGATCTAGCACTTTGGCAGTTGTATTCTACACTTCGTCTTGCTGAGCTTTACTATGATGTACTACCACTTATAAAATGCTGAAAATCAAACAAGCACCTCTACTGAGCAGCTCTGATATGCTGCTTGCATTTGCTGCATTTCTCCTGCTGTGTGCTCCAGGCTGCTTCTCTTGTGAAATTCAGTGTCAGTGCTAAGAAACAGATATACATGTGGAATTCAAGCACAATTCCAGAAGAAAAAAATTACAGTCTCAGTTGATTGTAGTGCTCAGGTACCCAGCTACTGAAACACAGACAGGTATTGAGTATGGAATATTTTCTTCCCTCCTCAGTGTGTGAGAACAATTGGTGCTTCAGATTTAAGACCAGAACAGACTGAATGCTTAACAGAGACCTGCCCTTATCATGCAGCTACATACTGCTAGGTAATTACAGATGCTGAGGTCAGAGATACATTTCAAATTGCTTGTTTAACTGGGTTGTAAGACAGTAGGTCTGACAATGGAGAACCTACGGACCTGAAACCTCTCTTAAAGGTAAATACTTACAATCTCTCCTCTGTTTCTGAATAGCGCACTTTTGCAATTTTTCTTTGGAAATTTACCCAAGTAGTATGGAGTTAATAAAATGTTTGTCCCTCTTTTAATACTATTGGACCTTGGTTCACACACACATCTGAAAATACTTGTTTCAATACCTTTCTGATCAAACTGATATTCAAGCTCTAGAAATTCACTAGTTGTTTTGGAATACTATGTGCTATAAATATTTGCTATTTTAAGACATCTGCTAAGACTCTTATTGCAACTCTAATATTGTGACTACAGGGACCTAAGGGCCAGGATGAAGGGAGTGGAAGATGAGAGGGTGTGGCTTTCCATCCTCAAGCCAAATGACAAAGCCTAAGTCCTGCCTCCTGTGTGTGTATAAACCACAAGAAAAAAAGAAGGAATTTAAAAACTACATGCAGTCACAGAACCACAATATGATTATGATGCAAGACACATGGTGGGGCAGCTTCAATGACTGAAGTGTTGGATGGATCCAAGCTATTCAAAGAGCATAACAGAGAGAGAGGAGACAAAGTTTTGCACCCTATGTGGAATAGCTTGAATGTATATTTATTTTTCTAAGGGACGACAGAGGATTTATGGGTCAGTGCGTTGAGCTTACACGGACAAGATTTGGTAGCAGGGTGGGGGGGACTACAGAGTGGCTTCTATGAGGGGCTGCCAGAAGTTTCCTCCATGTCTGTCAGAGTCAATGGGAGAACTCAACAAAAGCCTTGTTAGAGTGGCAGTAAATAGCATGGTTCCTCTACTCTTCATGATCAGTCATTTCACCACAAAAACCAAACATGTTGTTTATATACATTGGTAAATTCCCTAGGAATTCCTTAGGGTATTCCCTATAGTTTTTTGTCCATCTCACCAAAATAACAACAGAAGGTCTCAAAAGTCTTAACTTTGGAAAGATACCATTCATTGAGAACTCTGAGCCTGGAATGCTCTGCTGTGAACAGATTGGCAGCAGGTACATCAATCCACATCTTTATTATTGCACTAGCAAGGACAAAGGACAATGAGAAAGCAAACTTTTCTTTTCTTTTCTTTTCTTTTCTTTTCTTTTCTTTTCTTTTCTTTTCTTTTCTTTTCTTTTCTTTTCTTTTCTTTTCTTTTCTTTTTTCTTTTCTTTTCCTTTTCTTTTTTCTTTTTCTTTTCTTGTCTCTTCGTTTTTCTTTTTTCTTTTTTCTCTTTTTCTTTTTTCTTTTTTCTTTTCTTCTTTTCCCTTCTGTTTCCTGTCCCTTCCTCTTTTTTGACTCTCAATTGTAGGTGGCCTATTACATCTGAGGATGTTTTCTGATTTGTAGACTAAGAAACCCTCTTCAAGAAAGACAGAAATTCTCCAAGATATCAGACCTACTACGGAGAAATGCAAAGATTAGCAGGCTTTATATATTATTAATAACAACTTAGATGTTTTTCTTAGACTGTAATGGTGAATACGATCATTTTAGCTTCTCATAGTGGTCTAAATGTATGTATAAATTAATAGGAAACTTGGATTACAGACTGTGTTCTGGACTCTTTTTATCAGTAAAAGGTAGCTAAACTGTTACTTGTGAGGAGAATTTATTAGTAAATATCTCTCTTCCCACAACAAAAAACAGTCATTTAAAAATAGCAACTCTTTGTTGAAAGGCTTTTAAAAAGTCTATATGTTTGGCTTAATTGCATCTTTAAAATGACTGAAATAATCCTCCCAACCATCCCTTCCTATTATCCAGGATTATGAATAAACCTTTAAACAAATTTACAATCTCTTAAAGGCCTGATTCTCAGCTGGTATAAATTAGCATATATTCATTGAAATGTGTAAATTGGCAAACCTCTGGTGCTAGTAAAGCTATATTGATCTAAGTTAACTAGAAACTACCCAATATTCCACTGAAAAGTCTTCAGTAGTTTGTTTAAAACACTGTATTATTTCCAGGGTAGATTATAGGAATATAAACGTGTTTCCCTGTGGAGGTAAAAATGGTTGACTTTTCCTATCTCAGTAGAACTCTAATAAACTAGCTGATTTCCATAGGGCTTTTTTATACATAATTTCAAAATGGTAAGTGTGTTATCTTTAAGTCTATTTACACAATAGACAATAACAGCAATAACTGTGAAACAAAATTGTATTATGTGATTAACAGTATTTAAAAATAATCTAGCTATATTTACTTAGCTCTGTAATGATTCTTTTTCTGTGAGCATGAATGATGCTTACATACTTAAAAAATGAACTATGGCTAGATATTTTGCTTTTTTAATGCTTCTAACACTCAAGACGTATGTCAGTGAGTTTAATTGCTTGCCCTTTAAGTTATACTGTACTGTACTGGTATTGCTTACTGTTTTTTCTCTCTTTTTTTCTTTTTTTTTTCTTTCTTTTTTTCTTTTTTCTTTTTTTTTTTTTCTAAGACAGTTTTACACTGCATGTACAATTTTGACAGGTTAAACCTATTCATGTCCATAAGACATAGCAACATCCTTTACAGTGACACTATAAAACACATGGAGAGTTAAGTAAGTATTTTGGAATACCTGTACTCACAGAAGAAGGGTAAAATGTCTTTGTACACTGAAGGGTCTCTTACGAGCAGCATTGCAGAGGGGAAAATCAAGAAACATTTGAATAAAGTTGTAAGATTTATAGTGTGCTGATGGGAGTATTTGCCTGTAGCAGAAAAGTCATCCAACTCATATTGAAACACCCCCAAATGTACCCATAATACATAAGAAACAGATATCCGGGCACCAGCTCACCTTTTCAATTCTATATTTACTCACATTTCCCTGCAGATGGCCATTAGGAAGAGCAGAACTGTACTTTTCATAACCACAAGCAGTATCAGAGAATTTGCGTCTTGCTAAGAATATGTACAGATTGAAGACAAAAAGGTCTTCAGTCAAAGGTAGATCTTATTTATAGTATTTTTTCACTAGAAATCAAAGTTCTATTTAATATATCTAATAGCAATCATTGCTCATATGGGCCATATTTTTTGATAACATCATAGCTAAAGCAACTTTATTTCAGTATATATGTAATTTCACTTTTCTGCACTATAATTTCAATGTATTTTGAACAAGTAGACTTTTTAAAGTGACTTTTAAAAGCACTTTGACAAACAGGATTGAAAAATGGTACATAAAAACATATTTTGCTTTTTTAGAGTATATCCTATGAAGGTCTTCTTTTATTGTGAATAACAGACTTGGAAAAACAAATGTGTTGCTACTTACTTATAAGTCATTTTGTAGCTTTCAGAAAAATTCAAGAAATAAGACCCTAACAAAGAAGAGCGAAAGAGACCCTTCTAAAATCAACTAAAATATGACCATTTATTTAGAGACATTTTCAGAATAGATTGCTACTACTAAGTAGCTTCTTAAGTTAGCAGAAGTGCAGGGAGAAATTACATTCTGTGGATTAGTAAGCAAAACAAATGCAGGAAAATAATTGCCTGAATCTGTCATATTTACACAATCATTCATACATATTTTAAAAATAATCTAATTAATGTCTCATTTTAATAAATTAATGGTGAGTTAGGACAAATACCTAATAATTTTTCAGTGTCCTAACTACAGTAATTTCACGAATACAAGCCGCAGCAAGAAGACTAAAATTTTGGTGGAAACCCGGAAATGCGGCCAATATTCCGGTGCGGCTAATCTATGGACAAAAATGTGATATCTGCCCTTACCTAGTATCATGCTGGTCCAGTCCCGAGCCAAAACAGTCTGAAATCCATGGTTTCCCGTTGTTCCGACGATGAACCAATCAGAGAACAGCTTATTGCCTGCCTGTGGATGGCGGCGTTACTGAGGGGCGGGGGTTGTTATCGGGGTGAGTTACCTCGGCAGTTCGATAAAAGTGTGTGATATTTCTCTGTACTTTTTAAAGTGTTTTCAGTCTTGTACGGCTACGGGGCTGGCTGGGCTCGCAGGGAGAGGGCTGGGGGAGCCTCTCTCCCCTCAGGGAGAGGGGTAGAACGGCCACTCGTCTCGCAGGGAGAGGGCTACAACGGCCGCTTCCCCCGTGGGCTGCGAGGGCTACAACGGCCGCTCCCCCCGCCTGGCTGCGAGGGCTACAACGGCTGCTCCCCCCACGGGGCTGCGAGGGCTACAACGGCCGCTTCCCCCGTGGGCTGCGAGGGCTAAAACGGCCGCCCCCCCGCCCGGCTGCGAGGGCTACAATGGCCGCTTCCCCCTGTGGGCTGCGAGGGCTACAACGGCCGCTCCCCCCGCGGGCTGCGAGGGCTACAATGGCCGCTCCCCCCCGCGGGCTGCGAGGGCTACAATGGCCACTCCTGTGCCAGCACGGAGATGTGGCTCCGCTCGGAGCTCAGCTGCCTGCCCGCGCGGCTGAGCGGCTGTTTAAAGGCAACGCGGATCCATTGGGAATGCTCGCAAAATGACCACACTATTGTTCCTGTCTTTTTCGGCTTGTAAATAAAGGGTGTGTCTTTTTTCACTTGGAAACAATGTTTCCGAGGTCGGCAGTAAGCCAGCAAGCCCCGGCGATCCCGCGATTGTGTTACTAAATGACGACTTTGTGAAAGTTCGCTGCGAACTAAAGTGCGGCTAATATTCCGGGTGTGGCTTATCTATTAACAAAGGCAACAATGTTGCCAACACACCAGCAGTGCGGCTTATATTCCGTGCGGCTTGTATTCGTGAATTTACTGTATATGCATTGGTTCTTGATGGGATGGAGATAATTCCCCCCAGAGCAGTTTTCATGGAGCTGTGTTTTGTTCTTGTAGCCGGAAGAGCTGATAACACACCAGTGCTTGGCTGCAGCTGAACATCACTGACACAGCATCAGTGCTGTCTCCCCAACCCTCCCTCTCTCCCCAGAGCCTGTAGGCTGGGGTGGACAAGAGGCTGGGAGGGGACACAGCCAGGACTGCTGACCCAAGTTGACCAAAGGCATATTCCACACCCTATGACATCACACTTAGCAATGAAATCTAAGAGAAAAGAAATGGGGAGGGGTATTAATTATTAGGGCATTTTTCTTACAAAGCAACCACTACTCATGGTGAAGACCTGCTTCCCAGGGAGTAGCTGAATATCACCTGCTGATGGAAAGTAGGCAATAAATATTTTTTTTATTTTCTTTGTTTCTTTGTTTGTCTTTACTTTGCTTTTAATTCTTAAATCGTCTTTGTATCATCCCATAATATTCTTATTTTCTTCCCTGTCCCACAGCAGAGAAGACATGCAAGAGTGGCGTTGTGGCCATCCAATATCACTCCATCCCATTCAGGCTTCCAGCTTTCAAGTATTTGTAGAGATTAATACTTTCATATAAATAATTTCATGTTCAGTTTTCTTCTGGAATTGAAAAGCAGGAAAGAAAAAAATTACCTGCAAACCAATTATTCTGTTGCATGTAGAGGCAAGGCAAGGCAGAAAAATACTTGGTGGCATGTTTCAATATAAAGATCACATAAGGCATGCCAAAGCTTCTGTTTTCAATTCTAGAAGGAAGATTGAGTTCCTGTAAACAAATTACAGTAGTTTCACGAATACAAGCCGCACGGATTATAAGCCGCACCCCCGGTGCCTCGACAATGTTGCTGTCTTTGTCAATAGATAAGCCGCACCCCGAATATTAGCCGCACTTTCGTTCGTCGCGAGAATCCGTGCGCAGCTTTCACAAATTGGCCAATTAGTAACAGGATCGCGGCATAGCGGGCTTTACTGGCTCGGGGCGGGGCCAGGAAGGCTCGGCCTGCTCATGGTTGCCGACGGGGCCGGGTGGCCCAGCTCAGCGCCACGGCTCGGCGGGGCTGGCCGGCTGGTGCTGCCGCCGCCGCCGGGCTCGCTGGCCCCCCTCTCCCGTCAGCACCGCCCCGCTGCCGCGTTCGCTCGCCCGGCTGGCAGGGCTGCCGCCGCCGGGCTCGCCGCCCGCCCCGCTGCCGCTTTCGCTCGCCCTGCGCTGCGCCTCGCGAGCGCCGCGCCTCGCGAGCGCCGCGCCCGCCCCGCGGCGCTTTCGCTCGCGGCGGCGCTTTCGCTCGCGGCGGCGGCGCTTCGCTCGCGGCAGTGGCGCTTCCGCGAGCGGCGGCGGCGCTTCGCGAGCGCCGCTTTCGCTCGCCCCGCCGGCAGGGCTGCCGCCGCCGCCACCAGGCTCGCCGGCCGCCCCCTCCCGTCTGCACCGCCGCCGCGTTTCCTCGCCCTGGCCGGCACTGCAGGCCCCCGCACCGCCGGGCTCCCCCACGCTGCTGGCCCCGATTATGCTGGGCTTCCCCCGCTGCCAGGCAGCCCCACCCGCCGGCCTTCCTGCTTCTGCCATGCTCCCCTGCACTGCTAGCCCCAGTTCTCCCGGGCTCCCCCGCCATGCTGGCTCAGGCTCTGCCGCCCTCCCTGCCCCGCCCTGCTGGCTCAGGCTCTGCCGCCCGCCCCCACACTGCTGGCCCCGCCTCTGCCAGGCTTTCCCACCTCTGCCGGGGCCGGCCGGGCTCCAGCTTGGCTTGGGGCTGCCGCGGGCTCTCACTTCCATGTTGGCAGCTTTTAGAATTTTGTTAATAGATTAGCCGCCCCGGAATATTAGCCGCACTTCCGGGTTTCCACCAAAATTTTGGTCAAATTGGTGCGGCTTGTATTCGTGAAATTACTGTATATTTCATTGTTGTATTTTAATTTCTTTTCTTTGCCTATTATAATCTGAGAAAAACCCCCAAAGTAAAAGAAATATCTTCAACAATAGTTTAGTCTTCTTAGTTCTATGTCTAAAATTTATTTTTGAACTTGTATAATTAAATGCTGAATAGTAACACTGTCCAAGCTGATGGTTTTCTGTAAAAGATACTGAAGTTTCCACTGCATGGAAATGTGAACCCATTCAAGTGGATCAATGTTAGCATTAGTAATACTTGATTGATAGTGGGAATTAATTTCTATTTAAAAAAAAAGTTTTTGCAAATATTGATTTGTAGACATATTGTGTTAATGACTGAAAGTATTTTGTATACACAGTAACTGTAGAGATTTCAATAAATATCAGTCTACGATTATGTGGAAAATGTGAAAAATTTTAAATATAAATTAAAATTAATACCTTCCAATTAATAAATTGCATCTCCCAAATGTTCTAAGAAGTGCTCTCTATGTATCTGAATTAATCAAATCCCAAATAAGCCTATTACTTTCAATGCACATTACAATAATAAAGCAGCACAAAGTCGAACAGCAGTAGCTGAAGATCCAAAATATTTCAAGTTAATTCTATATTGATCCACTAATTGTTCCACAGTTTGGAACCCAGACCCAAATAAGGACTTAGCTATTACAATGCATAGCCTTTCAAATATATAGGATTACACAATAATTACAGATAATGACAACAATATTTTAAAAACTATGTCTGGGGAAAATAAAGTTAAAGCAGCATATTTTGTGTGCAATTTTGATTCTTTTAAGGATTAACAATATATTTTAAGAGAAATTTTAAAATCCAGAGGTTTGCCCCTATGGAGCTTCTAAGTCCCGAAGCCCAGTTGTGACTTGGATATTCCTGATCATAGAATTTAGACGTGAACTTAACCAATGCTATCCAACAGATTAATTTTTTTGTTTTCTTACATCAACATCTACTATTATAGCTTGCTATACTGCCAAAATTTTCCAAGAGACAGGATGAGCAACCTTAAAAAGATTTAATTCCTTTTTAAGTCCAACAAACCTGTAAAAATGTATTCTTCTGCCATTTAATAAATACAGTTATGGGAAACACCTGCGAGGCAAAGGGAATTGAGACTGGGCAGCTTGGAGAGGATAAGGTTTTAGGGTGACCTAACTGTGACTTTCCAAAACCTAACAGGAGCCTACAAGAATGATGGAGAGATATAGGTTTCTGAGAGATTTTTTGCAAGGACATGTAGTAAAACATGGGGAAATGACTTCAGACTGAAAGAGAGTAGGTTTAGAAGGAATATAAGGAAAAATTCTTTACTGTGAGGGTAGTGAGACATTGGAGCAGGTTACTCTGAGAAGTTGTGGATGCTCTGTCTCTGGAAGTGTTCAAGAATCAGCAGCACGATCTAGTGCAAGGTGCCTCTGACTGTGGTAGGGCATTGGAACTAGATGATCATGGATGTTTCTATCATTCTATAATAAATTCAAAGTACTTAATTCAAACTGCTTTATGGCATGATACGTACTGGAATTAGAAGTGAACATGCTTGCCTCTCTACTGCCAGTGTACCTGAATCACTGAAAGAGAAAAACACCTTATTTGTGAGTACAGGCTGCTGAAAAACACAGGTATTAAATTCTGATAGTGTATTGCTGTAGCTAAAATCAAGGGATTGGTGTTCACTGATTATATCCTTCGTTTTGGATTCAGCTCATCAAATTACCCTTAATTTTACATGTTTTTTCCCCATAGCTTGTTAATTTTGGGGGCTTTTTAACCTGTGTTATCCAGTTCTCAGCTACTTTGACTTTCTCTGCCTCTATACCGCCAGCTTGCATAGGGATTGCACAAATGTATAACAAAGTTTCCTTCATGCTCCTCATCTTCACAAACTTCACTGCAGTGGACAGTTCATTTGGCAATACTTGTTTTTAGTTACAGGCATGTCCCTCTGTGTTTCAGGCTTGGTTTCAGCAAAGTCTGTTTGAAGCGTGCTGCAGCTTTTCCCCAAGGTATATGCAAAGGCTCCTTTTCCACTCCAAAGGGAATGGAAAGGGAAGCAAAGTGGAGCATGGGGTGTGTGACAGAGCTGCTTGTTGGGTTCCTGGCAGCCAATTAAGGTTAACCCACCACCCTGCAATATGCCCCAAGAGACCACTATTACTTTAGACATCCAAATAGTAGCAAAAATAATACAGATTAGAAAGCAATAAAGGTAAATATTTTAGTGTCATAAAGTAATCATATCAGAAGGGAATATGCTCTAACTTTTACAGGGGTGCTAGTATATGTTAAGTGTATATTCACTGCCTGCTCAGCAAAGGGAGAGAAAGTGCATCCAACCTTATGAATCAAAGGGGAGGGAATGAAAAAAAAATTGGATGGAAGAATCTGAGACATCAAAATTACTAAATGGCTGACAAACAGCCTGATTTTTTTTTTCATCTTTATCCTTTGTTTTCCCTCCAGATACACAACATCTGTTCATAAGCCTGACTTGTTATGTCATGTTTGATTTAGGCCGTACAGGGCAGGAATCCTCTTTGTGCTGCATCTGGGTGGTATATGACATGTTTACATGTGAAAATTAAATAGGCCAGTCAAAGAAGAGGCATTAATCTCAGTAAGCAGAAACATAAGTGAAAAACTCTAAAACATTTTTCTAGAAGTTGGACTCAGGAGTTTCACCAAGCTTCAGGATACTTGCATTTTGAAGGCAGACATATGTATGCAGCCCTTGAAGGATGTAGGACAGCTACTTTGTATGGATTTGGCAACGGTAATAAAATGAACTTTCCTGCCTTACCAAAATAAATATCTCAAATTTTCATGCTTAAGAGCTTGAGATGTGGGTGCTTAAAGATTTAAATACTTAAAGCATTAAGATTTAAGTGGACTAGAGATAATATAAAGTAAAATAGTATAGAACAGAACTAGTGCTACTTCTAGGGAGATTTATTTTTTAATTACCATGAGCTGCAAAATTAACATTATCAGGAAAAGAAAAAAGAGATATTTAAAAAGACGTAGACAGAAATAATGCTACTATGTAGAGATTCATTTTAATGAAGAGGCAAAATCATGTATTTCCAAGACTATACATTCTCTTCACTTAATCAGTATAAATTTTATATATTTTGCATACAATTTTCACTTATTTTTGGCAAGATAAAACATACTCAGTTTTTAAAAACTCTTTGTTTTTTTTTCTTTAAAAAAATTAGCTATAAAGGTCTTTCTTTCTTTTGTTTTTTCTTTCTTTTAACTTATTTTCTCAAGGACACGGGGTTTTTTTCATGTTCTGGAGAGATAGGAAAAAATGATAAATATTTATGCATTTTCATGATGCTTATTATAATATTTCAAACTGGTAACTGTTGGGGAAGGAACAGAAATTCTGGGCACATGAGGGAGTCACATTCCAGGATGCCTATTTGGACAGCCATCAGTGTGCCAGCTCAGAGTAAAACTTTCATTCCAGACCACAGATGAAGGGGTTTAAGGCAAAGGTCTCAAGATGAGGAGTTTCCCATTGTCCATCAATATGACTGTTCAGCAAATTCATGTAGAGAGAGGCTTGTTTCTCTCTTGCACATGTTCTTAATCTTCAAGTGTGGTCCACAGTTACTGTGGTCCTCTTATGCACATTAGCAAGCAGATGTATCACTATAATATGTTAGAACTTTTTATGTAGGGGTTTTTTTTAGAACACTATAACTTTTATGTTTTATTTCACCTTTTTATTTTTGTGGGGAAAAAATAATGTTTCCAAGAGGTGTCTGTGGGAGTGGTGTTGAACGGGTAGCTCTCCAGAGAAACTAGGAGAGTTAGAAGGGAGTGGGAGGTTTTTAACAGTAAAACCTTGGCAAGTGAGTAATAGGTTATTTCACCATTCTACTAATACTGTTGATGTTAACAAGGACAGATCTGTCAACAGTGTGGCTGAACTACTGACATTTGTCATCTCTTGTCAGCTCTCACATCTCTTTTCAATTGGGGCTGTGCTTTCCTAGAATGTCAGATTTTTGAAAAAAGCCCATTTATGATACTTGCAAGGCAAACTCAAGGGTACAATGAAGTGGATTTCCATGAGTAATTACATCTGTCAGCAGTGGCAGTATTTATGATCCAGAATCATTAACAAGACACAGAAGCTACCAGGATTCTACCTGTACCATCTGAATGAGTGACTGCTATTGTCAACTACTGAATACCCTGAGGAAAGGTGAGGATGATGGTTTTCTGAGGCCCCAGCAAGAGTGACAATGTGCTGGTGGAAAACAAGCAAAGGAGTTGGTGTTTCCTTGATTCATACCTGCAGAACTATTAGCCTCGAGCAGCACAGCATGATTGACTTATGCATGATTGCATTTTGAGTGTTAGTTTGATTTCTGTACACAGGCTTTCATGGACAGAATGAAAACAGCTATTCATAATATGGCCCCAGTTCTTTTTTCTGTTTTCTGATCTATCTGAGAACAGGGAATCTGATGTCAGAAGATTTGGAATTTTAGCTGTGAAATTTCTGTATAGGTACAATTTCAATGATGACAAAAGGAACCTGGCTACATGACTTTCTCAAAGGTGTAATGAGCCAAAATTTTTAGAGATTGTGAGTGTCTGTTGTAATAGTAAATGTAAAATTCAGCAGTATATCAAAAAGCAGAAATATTACTCCTTCTATAATTACTTTTTTGCCTATCCAAGGTAGATATGAGTGCAATCTCATAGATAACTATCGATAGGTGATATGGATGGATGTAGATATAGATGTAGTCAGAGACATAGATATGAAAAAACCCAGAAAGCATTACCAAGGAGGAGTGAATACTTGTGAAGATAAAATTTTTGTCTACTCATACATTAGTTTAGTATTCCAGGAATGGAGGTCAGTGTGAACTGTGCCCATTTATTTGGGTTGGCTTTTTTTCAATTAAAAATATCTCAAACTTTTGAGGTAAAAGTATGTAAACATAATCATAGTTTATCTTCTAAAAAAAATGAGACGTACAGAGAAATGCATTATCCTTTAATATGTTTTCTGAGGACACTGCTTATTTTTTTCCCCTAGTGTATAATAAAGTTTATAAAAAGAAAAATTGTTTCTGTGGACATAATAAGGAAACTAAACTACAAAACAGCATTAAAATTATTAGTAAGTGAGAATTTAAGAACAGATACTTCCCCTAATGCCATACAGCAAGGGATTGTGCTTCTATATTTCACACAGCAAAAATAACACTGACTGAATCAGCAGAATAGTAATACTGTCATTTGCCCTCAGTGGCAAGCTCAGAGATTTGCAGTAGTCTTTATCAAAAGCTGCAGTAATACCAATGTGAATTGCCTAGACTCTGCTTTCTGTAATTTAGTAATCTATGGTCTTGGGTTCCAGCAAAATTTAGATTGGATACAGTAGTGTAAGTTGATTCAGAATGGATTACAAAGCAAATCAGGTTTTTAAGGCTAAGAAAGAAAGATAGGTTAACCAAAGTAAAATCCAATAGGAATACACTTTTGAGATCAAAGTAATCTTCTAGTTTTTGTTATCCAACCCCACATTGCAGCAAGTATTCCACTACCAATAGCTGACATTTGAACACATCATAACCATTTAAGTTAAAATTAAGATTTTTATAGTACTTTGATTCATACTTTACAACCAGTAAACTTATGAAAGGAAATCAGCTAAAAGAAGAATAAATTGGTGTGTGAAATGAGAAACAGTGGCTATAATCTGATTCATTTTAAGCAAAACCTATTAAATTAGGCTGACATTATCATAGTACTTCTTTTGATTTTAATTAAGTGTTGTACATATACTTTTTTTTATGTGTTCACAGAAGTTAATTTCTGCTTAGTATCATTATATTGTAAATACCAATTGAAATTGGGATACATCTAGAACAGTGGAAACAGGGTTTTATTTGAATTAATGAAGATATGTTTATTTCTAGGTATATTTTCAGGTCCTCAGTGGGATGGCTTGAAAGTAGGCTGAAACACAGTATGGTCTGTGACCTTTGCTCCATCTGTTCAAAAAGAGCCTTGCAATACCCATAACTCAGTTTCTACCTATTGCACCCAAGAAGTCTTAAAAAACCTTTTCCATCCTCCATCAAATATATGATATTTCTTCAAGACATGCTAAGCAGGCAATCTGTGACCATTCCCAGCTCATCCACAGCACTTGTAAATCTGTTCTTGAGTTCATAAAACAAGGAATCAGTGTTTTCTGTTTCAGATACTCTTTCCTAAAACCTGTACTTGAGTACAGAGTCCTGAGTCTAGTCACGTTACAAGAAAGACACCCGCCTGTTAGAGCAGGTCTTAAGGGGACCATGAAGGCAGTCAGAAGGCTGGAGCATGTCTCCTATGACAACAAGCTGAGGGAGCTGGCTGGGGTTGTTCAGCCTGGAAAGGAAAAGACTCTTGGAAGACCTTATTGCCGCCTTTCAGTTCTTAAAGAATGTTTGTAAGAAAGAGAGAGGTCTTTTAAAAGAGTCTGTGCCAATAGGACAAAGGGCAATGCTTCTAAACTGAAAGAGGGTAGCTATAGATTGGCTATTTAGATTGTCTGTATTCTTTACAAGGAGATTGGTAATACTGGCAGAGTTTGCCCTGGGAAGATGTTGATGTCTCATCACTGGAAGTGTTCAAAGTTAGGTTGGATGGAGCTTTGAGCAACCTAATCCAGTGGAAAGTGTCCCTGACGATGGCTGGACTGGATGATCATTGATGGCTCCTTCCAACCCAATCCAGTCTATGATTCTATGGGAGACAGACAAAAAATAATTTGGAAAATAAGTACAGCACATATGACACAGGCAGGAAAAAGCACATATGTCTACATAAAATTCGGAATAGAAGCAATCTAAATTAGTTCTACCATTGACTGTATGTTGGTGTGAATCTGTGATCTCTGTTAGAAAGAAAATAAATGTATTCTATCTTATTCTTTACATATTTTGTTTGGTTTTTTTTTTCTCAGAAGAAAGGGTTACATTATCTACATGTGTTAGCAGTTCATCATGCAACTCTGTTATATACTGTATGAAGAAAAGAGCACTGCCTTTGTTTAAGTCTGAATGATATGAATTTGTTCATGGAAAGCTGATGCAGATTAGGGAGGAATAGAGTAAAGAACTGTTATTCCCAATTCCCATATTTTTGCCTGAGAGCCCCTTGATTTCCAAATTATAATAATTTGGAGGGAGGGGGTTTACATTCTCCATTTTAAAGAGGAGTTCCTGCCTTTCTCAGCAGACATCTGTCCTCCAAACTAAAACAGCAACTTTTTGTTCTTTGTCCATATATAAACCACACCTGATTATAAGCTGCATTTTGGGTTCGGACCAAAATTTTAGTCAAAATGGTGTGGTTTATAATTGTGAAATTACTGTAAGTAAATAAAAAGATACTTTTTAATTCTTTCCTTTTTGCTGCATTTTAACATGTTTACTAATTGCTTAAAAGTTCTCTTTGTAAAATGACTGAAATCAGATATCTGGCTTAGAAGTTCTCTCATGTTATCACATATTTTTCTGATTTAGTTGTTGGGAAATGAAATATTGAGACAATTTTTCTAGCAATATTTGTGTCTTTGTAGCTAACTAGATTTATGTGTTTCTAACTCAGATATTTAAAATTCTTTAATATTCAGATTCCGAAGATTTTTTGAGAAGAAACACAAAACTAAATTCATGTTTGAACTACATATTTGAGATACTCTCTACACATAATTTTCACTTTAGAAACAAGTCAAGAGAAGGCTAAAATGCCCTCAGTGCTGCAAGTTCATATCCGGCCTATCTCACATTAAAAATCACAGAGGAAATATCGCATCAAACAATACTGGCAGACAGTCAGTAGCAAATTTAGAGCTGCACTTCAAGCATTCCAATGGAAAATGAGACAATCTCATTTTTAAGTATATCTGATTTAAAAATATATATGCTATTTCTGACAAAAAGGAAAGACAGATAAATTGTTGTTTTCTGTTCATATCTCAAAACAGTAACAGTAAAGAAATATCAATTACAAAAATGGTTTTATGGATATAATTCTTCAACCATTACCTGCCTTTTCTTTAATTTTATTTATAGAAGTCTGTTGTTTTGGTTTTTTTTAAATTTCAGATGAATTTTAACAGAATATTATGATGTTTACATACCTTCAAGGTTTTCCCTGACTTAAGTTTCTAGTTCTCCATCTTTTTCTAAGAGACAGCAGCATGGAGTAGAGTGAAGGATTAGGTAAAATAATAAACAACCAAAAATCAAGGTAATCCAAAAGTAATTGGTTTTCTGAGGTGCAACATACAGTGGAATTTTGTGTAAGGAGTGAGCTGCTTTAAATTTTTCTAGCAGGTATATAGGCAAATAACTTTTGAACTTTCAGTGCTTCTATAACAGGCATTTTTTCCCCTAAGTAACCATAAGAAATAAGAAATCTGAAATCCCTTGAATGAGTAATAGATATAACCACCTATTGTAATGATATTTAGTTTCTGTGTAACTCAAGACAATTAGCTACTGTGTAGGAATGTGTAAAATTTCTTCCAATGCATCTATCTGCAGGTACCAGCCTCCTAGTGGATGATATCTGAAAGCTTCAATGCATGTACCTAAATAACATTCCTCTGCATGGTTTTATACAGTTTACAACTCTGTATTCAAATGTATTAGCATATATGTATGTGATTGAAATAAAATATACAAGCCAGTAAAACATCTGCTGTGGTTTAGGAAGATACCTATTGAGTTAGACTAGAAGACACAACAATACTAAGCAATGGTGTACAGATCAGCAATGGTACACATTATAATGATTAAAATACTTTATTTTCTATTGGATCATCTCCATAATTTTTTCTCCATATAGCAATATGAATAGCTAATTGTGTTGTGTAAAAATACAAATTAGCACATAATGGGAGCATCTCAATGTTGAGTTACCTGTATACACTGAAAAAAAATATAATGTCAATATTAGCATAGAGAAAAAGTTGTGTTAAATAGTCAGGGAAAAACAACATCTCACTATGTTACTAAAGATAATTGAGTATAATTGCACACATAATATTTGTTAGTATTCATTATAGTTCTCTTTTTCTCCTGAATTTTAGTTCAGTACCATAAAGTTAATTATATTTTCTTTACATGTGCTGTTTTAAAAGTACATGTAAAAGTTCGTTAGCAAAGTGGAATAAACTCTGACAGCATTCAGAAATAGTACAAATTCAATTTTTATTTTTTAAAGTTATTTTACCAGTGAAATTAAAGGAACACATTGAAATATTCTGATTTGTTTGCCCGATTTCAGATTTACTGCCAACACAAATGTTTACAAGCAGGGTTTAAATATATTTGAATTTTTAATTCAAGCACTTAGATAAAAGACATAAAAAAATTTGTGACAAGTAAGTCATCGTGGAATGGTACACTACTGAATTTTTATTCTAGAAGAACTATAATAGTTTAGTTTACTTTCCTTTTTAAGAGGTAATATACAGTAATCTAATAATTATTATAATATCATTTCTCTGAGTACAGTAATTTCACAATTATAAGCCGCATCATTTTGACTAAAATTTTTGTCTGCACTCGAAGTGCGGCTTATAATCAGGTGCGGCTTATATATGGACAAACAACTAAAAGTTACTGTTTTAGTTTGGAGGACAGGTGTCTGCTGAGAAAGGCAGGAACTTCTCTTTGAGATGGAGAATGTAAACCCCCTCCCTCCAAATTATTATAATTTGGAAATCAAGGGGCTCTCAGGCAAAAATATGGGAATTAGGAATAACAGCTCTTTTCTAGGGAAATTACAATAGAAATACAGTACTACAAAGAAACAAACCCCAAACCCTGACAAAGTCAGAGTACAACCTGACACCCCGGCAGGCAGAGTGTTGGTAGCAGTCCCATTAAATGGTGGCTGCATCCTCCTGCAGTGACAGATGTGATTCAGTTGGAGCAGTGCTCCTGTAGAAGGTGCAGTTTCCTTCCAGAGGTCCAGTGGTGATGTGGAGAAATCCAGTTTTCCTCTGGAGTCCAGTGGAGAAAGGGGCTCCCTTAGTGTCCCAAAACCTCTGTTTTTATCTCGGTAAGAAATATTGGGCTCTTTCCCCCTGGCTGGAACAACTTCCAAAGGGATGAAGTAATTTTATCAGTCACACAGTGGGACTCAATGGGCCATTAGCAGAAAATGACTGGCTGGAGGAAGGATGGGTTGTGAAAAGATAAAGAGCAATGCCCTGCCTGGTTTCAATGGATGGCCCATTAGCAGAATATCTGCTGTTGAGATAAGGATCACTGCCCCCACCCTCAACAGATGGTGATAGAATAGATACCTTTTATTACACTCTGTATTGTAACGTGTGGCTTATAATCAGGTGCAGCTCATATATGGACAAAGAACGAGAAGTTGCTGGCACCCGGAAGTGCGGCTTATAATCAGTGCGGCTTATAATCGTGAAATTACTGTACACATATATGTGTGCTACAAAGCACCATATATATTTCTATTATTGCATTACACTGATTTGGCCACATAGAAGGAAAAGCAATATATATTCAGAATAAATTATAGATAAAATACTTAATACGGTTTCTTGCTAAAATATACTTATACTTTTTCCAATATGTAGAAAATCCTTAACCAGTGCAATGCTATACAAGAAAACCATATTATTTCATACAGGCCTAAGCCTCAAACTTAACATCCAGTTTCTCCTCTTAGTGGACTAACCTTTTCTCTTGCTAAGCTTGACAGTAAACAGCCTACGGTGATTTTTTCCCTTAAAAATATTCCCATCACATGTTGTACTGTCAGGGTGATTTAGGCCACTGTTTCTGAAAATGGTTGAAGTTGTTTCCTTTTGCTATACAAGTATTTACATGATGAAAGCAATCATATATAGTGTACCTCATTAAGGATGTTTTCTAGCCTTATCAGAAATTCTTAAAATAAGTGACAAACTTCATATGTACATAAATAAATTTATCTGGAATCTATCCTAAGAGAAGCTAAAAGAAACAAATTTTATAATAGAGTATCTTGATATGTGAAGGATGACTGATAGGGATTTTTGTGCTCGTATAGATTTGTTTCCCTGAAAGAGCAACATCAGTGAGTTATGCTTTACTAACACTAGATTATTCATGTCAGCAAGACAATGTTTTCACAGAGAATTAAAGAAATACAGGGGTTAGAAAAACGTTGTGGTATTTTTTAAAAAAACTTGATCGCAGATTAATAATAAAGACTAGGTTTTTGAAGATATTCTTGGTATCACTGAAATCCTGTCTTTTTTTTTTTCTTGAAATAATTTGTTTCTGGAGAAAAAAGTGCAGTATCTCAGGCTGTTTTAGGCTTTGTAATTTCTTTTTTAAGTATGTCACATGGATGAATGGTCTACGATGTACTCTGGCATTTCAACATAAGGAAGAAATTGGTATCAAGTTATCAAAGCATGCATTATATTACTAAGGAATCAGGAAATCAAAAAGATAAAGTTCTTAATTTTCACTTCTTTGAGACAACACAGTGCTATTTTTAAAAGTAGTTTTTTAAAACAACTTGGTTTATTCTCACCTGATGTGACAAGCATGTGAAAAACTCCTAGGCATAGGATATAGTATATAATATATATTGAGAGGTGAACTAGATTATCTTCAAAGGTCCTTTCCAACCCAACTATACTATGACTATATAGATTCACACATTACATAGTAAGTAGGTATGCCAGGAAATATAAGTAGATTATAGTAGTGGTAGCGCATATGGCATATAACTTGCAAGTAGGGATTATCTATGTAAGTACACTAAGAGGACAGCTGTAAGAGTACCTGATTATTAAGGTTTGTCTTGCTTTTCTCAGACCTTATTTCCATACAGTGATGTTTTTAAGAGAACTGAGCTGAAATTCTTAATAATAGTCTGCATCAGCCTAAATTTTGGGCAACTTTTGGTTTACATGATTATATGATTCTGAGAAAATAGCTAGAGTTCTTGAGTTATCACATTACTTACATGAGCCATTGGCTATTTCAGCAAGGATACTTCCTCATCACAAAAATAGGTCTTTATTTTGCCTATTTATAAAATATGGGAAAAACTTTATTTTGCTTGTGCTTAACCAATCATATCTAGTAAAGCCTCCCACCAATCTATCTTTATCTGCATATGGTCAGACTTCCCAGTCCTTCTAATACTGTACCTAATGTTCTAGCTGCAGAACCAATGGGTTCTCTGACAGACAGACCAAGACACCAAATATTACCATAAGAGAACAAATTGCCATTTAGGTTAGCCCATCTATGTATAGTCATTTGTCAGGAACCCCTTTCATCAGACTGCTGGAAGTCACAGTGCATGGTGGGTTATGGCCATACATCAGATAAATTATTTACCCATTCACTTAGATATTCCAGTCTGTTGGTCAAACAAATCTCACAAATTTTATTTTCTGTTTTCAGGGAATTAGCAAGGAGACAGTTCTAAAGGAAACTCAGGTAGACAGTTCTAAAGGAAACTCAGGTATGTTTCTGGGGACAGATCATTCTAGTGGTCTTGTCCATAACATGGGAAATGCAATGTGTCCTTCACATTCCTCAAATCTTGTTTCAGAAAACTTTTCATCTCAAACTCCCTTGCAATGTGTACTGTAAACACATCTCTGCTCACCTGCAACAAACCCCAAAATGTTCTTATATAATTTTAGGTACTCTGTACTAAAAGCATAAGTCTATACATAATTTTGCCTTCTAGTTATAGAGGCCTGGGGCCATATGTCGTTTCTTAGAAGCACAGGATGGTTGAATTCAGCAGGGGCCTCTGGAGATCATCTAGACCACAACCCCTGCACAAAGTGGGCTCAGCTAGAGTAAGGTGCACAGGTGCCTGATTGGATTTTTAGTTTATCCAAGGCTGGAGATTCTATAGGCTCTCAGCTACTTGTTCCAGTTCTTGACTGCTGCAGTGGGTTCACCCTATGTGGTAGCTGAGCACCCACATATCTGTTCCTTCATTTTGTCCCTTCTTACATATGCATTCTCCGAGGCACCATGCCACCAGCCCGCGGAGTTCCACTGTGCCTTATGGTTCTTTGGAGCTGTTTGGAACTGGCTGTGTCTGGCAGAGAGCAGCCCCTCTCCCTCTTCTCAGAGGCCACTCCTGAAGCCCACTCCACACTCAAAATCTTGAAACCTACATTGAATACAACCCCCATTACAGTAAAAATATTTGCTTATGTATAAGAATTCTCCGTATATCTAATTTTCTCATTGCTTCTCACACTCTCACTGGGCCCCACTAAGAAAAACTTGGCTTTATTTTCCTTGTTCCCTCACCCTCAGACATTTGTACGTATCAAAAAAATCCCCTAAATACCCAAGACTGCATTCTACCAAGCTCAGGAGTCCTAGATGTCCCAGCCTCTCCTCATGTGACAGGTATTTCAGTTCCTTCTTCATCTTGGTGGCCCTTCCCTATACTCTCTCTAGTATGTCCATTTCTCTTTTGTACTGGAGAATTCAGAACTGGACCCAGCACTCCAGATGGTCTCATCAGTGCAAAGCAGAGAGGAAGCATTATCTTCATTGACCAGCTGGTCACACTTTCCCTAATGTAACACAGGAAGCTCTTGATTTTCTTTCCTTCAAGAGTGCTTTGCTGCTTTGTGTTCAGCTCATTTGCTAGGACCCAGAGGTTCTTTTCTGCAAAGCTGCTCTCATTTGAGTTCCCTTAGAACTCCTTGAATATATCATCAAATGCTTTTTTTTTACTGTTCTTTTCAGTTATTTATTTTAAAATCTTTTTACTCAGGTGCAATAATCTGACTAATCCTCACTAAAAATAGTTTCAATGTTCAAATCTCTCTACTGGCCTCTCTCACAAATTTTGGAGCAAATAATTAATTAATTTAGCTTCATTTGCACTGGTTTTATGCTCTTGAAATCCTATTTTACACTCTGATTACCTCTCATGCCTTTTTGATTCTCTGGCAGAATCCTTGATTCTGACTTTTTGATGAAAAAAATAAATTGCATCCCATGAAGGAAAAAGCATTTCACAGCAATTTTTCTTACACAAAAATATAGTTATTCTATGGTAACTGATATATACAAAAGTTTAATGATAATAAAAATATTTTGAAAAAGTTTCTAGCTTCTTAGCGACTCCAAAAATCATCACCTGTATGAAAATTCATTGCGAAGGGATGCTGTAAATGCCCACTGACTACAAAATCTCTGGCCCAGGACCCACCCTGCAGACACAACACCAACAGTGCCAGTCACACAGATGGCCACAGACATGACACTGCCTTTAGAGCGCCCATGTACAAGACTTCCACCAAACACAAGCACAGACAGCCACAGCCCCTCCTCTCCTCATACTGCCAGGGGCAGGAGGGTACCAGTGAGGCAGTGTAGAGGCAGAAACATCACACTTTCCAGGTTGACAAGAAAAACTACATTTGTGAATCCCTCAAGAACTGGTCTGGTATCCCTATCTGCATCCCAGCTTCTTCTACCTTCTTGCATCTTTCTCACATCACAGACCCTCAGGTCTGCATTCTTACCAGTGTCAAAGGTAAAGTTTGCCTGTAGTTTTATCATAGCCCATAAACTATTACGACTTGTAAGGACTGATTCTTAGCTTTCTCTTCATCATGCTACTCAGATTTATTTCTCTGAGTATTTTCTTTATAGCTTCCTCATTTTCCTTAATATCCCATTTGACATTATCTTTGATCAGATAATTTTACTGGAATAAACATTCCCACATAGCAGGTACCCTAATCAGTTAGTGTGACTCACCAGTTTTGGTTCTTGTTACTGCCTACTTAACTAATTTTGTGTCTGATTTATGCCTCTGTGTGTTTTGTTTATGGCTTCCTCCTCTTCTTATTATCCATTTTTGCATTGAGAAGTCACAGACACATACCCTTGAGGGAGCAGAACATCTCTCTTCCACTTTCTAGTATAATCCATTTCAATGCCATAATTTAATGGCTGCTAGGGTCCATCAGTATTCAGAGACAGTCAGGCTATTTTTCTCAGTGACCCCATAGCTGAGATACTCAATTCTGATTGACATCTTTCTTTTCTATTTGCCTAGGACGATTTGCAAATATTGAAAATGTTCTTTTGATATATTTCATAGTATAATGCTAATACTTAAATTCTCCAGATTTAAGTATGGAATTTACTTATAAGACAACAAAAATTTTCTATGTAAATCAAGGATCAGAAAGTTACTATAATTTCACGATTATAAGCCGCATCATTTTGACTAAAATTTTGGTCCGAACCCAAAATGCAGCTTATAATCAGGTGCAGCTTATATATGGACAAAGAACGAAAAGTTGCTGTTTTCTTTTGGAGGACAGGTGTCTGCTGAGAAAGGCAGGAACTCCTCTTTGAAATGGAGAATGTAAACCCCCTCCCTCCAAATTATTATAATTTGGAAATCAAGGGGCTCTCAGGCAAAAATATGGGAATTGGGAATAACAGTTCTTTACTAGGGAAATTGAAATAGAAATACAGTACTACAAAGAAACAAACCCCAAACCCTGAAAAAGTCAGAGTACAACCTGACACCCTGTCAGGCAGGGTGTTGGTAGCAGTCCCATTCAATGGTGGCTGCATACTCCTGCAGTGACAGATGTGATTCAGTTGCAGCAGTGCTCCTGTAGAAGGTGAGGTTTTCTTCCAGAGGTCCAGTGGTGATGAGGAGAAATTCAGTTTTCCTCTGGAGTCCAGTGGAGAAAGGGGCTCCCTTAGTGTCCCAAAACCTCTGTTTTTATCTTGGTAAGAAATATTGGGCTCTTTCCCCCTGGCTGGAACAACTTCCAATGGGAGGCAGTAAATTTATCAGTCCCACAGTGGGACTCAATGGGCCATTAGCAGAAAATGACTCACTGGATGAAGGATGGGTTGTGAAAAGATAAAGAACAATGCCCCACCTAGTTTCAATGGATGGGCCATTAGCAGAATATCTGCTGTTGAGATAAGGATCACTGCCCCCACCCTCAACAGATGGTGATAGAATGGATACCTTTTATCACACTCTGTATTGTAACTCAAGACAGCTGCATCTTATAATCAGGTGCGGCTTATGTATGGACAAACAATGAAATTTGCTGACACCCAGAAGTGCAGTTTATACTCAATGTGGCTTATAATCTTGAAATTACTGTAATTGCAATAAATTTATAAGTTGCATTTGTTTTTTTCAAGATATAATGTGGTATGTTAGCTTGTCCCATTTACTATATCTACCAAATAAAATTGTAATGTTTTTCTGCTGACAATATTATCTTCTCAAACAAGTCTGGAATGTTTATAATAATTTCTGTTATTTCATTTGTCACTGCTCTGCAAGACACCTACATTTTTATTCATATAGTATTTGTACAGAAATACAATTTGGACTTGCTTCAAGAACCTATTTCAACACTTTACACTTGATAAGATCTTTATTTCTTTATTATTTCTTCTGAAATACTGTATTTATGACTTCATTTCAAAATCACTAAATTGTATATCCACCCAAACTTCTCAGATTTCCTACAATGCCTAATTTTAAGACTCTATTATTGCTTTATTATTGCTTAAATTAGGTTCTATTAGGCATGTTCCATTTTCATTTAGGTGAATCCTTTCTTAAAGAAATTACTCTCTGTCATTTTTTTTCTTTCCTAACATATCTAAACTTCCTCCATGCATTAATTTTTAAGGGTAAATTCAGACTGACTTTTATGAAGATGGATTTTTCCAGGATACTAAAAGCATTTCAGTTGTTCGTACCGTCAGCTTCCTACACAATCATGCTACTCCACTCTAGTTCTTAAAAGGGAAATATGAACAATTAAAACTTTTGACCTTCCTCACTTTAAGGTCAGGAACTTAGCTGAAGGTGAATTAAGACAGTTGATTGTGCCAGTGTTTTATTCATAAAGGCAAATATAGATGAAAGAGAATATTTCAAAAGAAACTACAAAATATTCATATGGGGAAATTGAACATGCCGAATGCATACAGATAAGAGGTTACCGCAAGCCTAAATCACGTTTTAATAATGTAAATAAATTTACAACAATATAATTATTAGTGTATTTACCATGCTGTTATCTGGATAGTACTGCCTACTTTCCTACGGTTGAAACCTTTATCCCTGAAAAACAGATCACTTTCTTCTCTGATGTCAGGAAGAATGCTAGCTCTCTCTCATGAACATTTCGTGGATGATCATACACTTGAGCTAATGCCTTGGTTCTGTTTAGTTCACAGGTGTAACCATAGTGGCTCTCTTTCCACAGTATTATTCTATTTTCATTATATATACCTTTCATGATATTATGATTTTTTTTTTCCCTTATCCCATATTTTTCTGACTAACCTATTTCTGAACTAGCTCTCTGCCACATGGTCACCTTAATTCAAGCTAGCATGTGGCTTGTCCTCGCCATGGTTTAGCACTGGTGGGGTGCTGATCCTCACTCATCCACTTGCTCACTCCTCGCAGCAGAGATGGGGGAGAGAATCAGAAGAAAGAAAGTGAGAAAATTCAGTTTCATAGGTAAAGAAAAACTGGCAAAAGCAAAGCAAAACAAGGACTTCTTTCACCACTTCTCTTAGGAATGCAGGTGTTTGACCATCTCCAGGAAAGCAGGGCTCCATCACATGTAATGGTGGCTTGGGGAGACCAATGCTATAATTACAAAGGTACCCCACTCTTCTCTTTCTCCTTGTAGCTACAGTCTTACAGCTGAGCATGGCATCATATGGCATGGAATATCCCATTGGTGTCTTGGGGACAGCTGTCCTGGCTTGCTCCCCTCCTAACCTTTTGTGCACCTCCAGCCTGATCACTGGTGTGTTGATTGCGAGGGGCAGAAATATCCTTCATGCTCAGATATTAATTGAGGCTTGAGCATGTTATCAGCACTGTTTTGGTCACAGACCCAAAACACAGCACCATAAAAGCTATTCTGAAGAAAATTAAGCCTTTTGCAAATTAAAGCAGTACATTCACAATAAGTCCCAGGGGAATGCAGTAAGACTTCTTCTATTGCCTTAATGTAGTTTACAGTGCTTCTGTTAGGCCCTGGTGTAAGAAAGAGAGACAAACAGAGTATTCCAGAAAGCGACTCAAAGTGTCAAAGTGTCTGTATTATTATCTCTGCAGAAGTTAGGGAAATGGAAGAATTCAATAATAATAAAATATTTGAACACCTTGTTCTCCCCTCTACCAATATTTATGGCCTTAAGTACTTTGGTAGAATCTAAATACAATTTTCATAATTACATTGGCAAAGAGGTAGGGGAAGATTGTATGACCTGAAAAACAAATGCCTGTGATGTTTCAAAATTACTTAAACCACAGTTTTCTTGTATGGCTAGAATAAGTGTTCTCTGTATTTACAGTAGATCAGAAAAGACTGGAAAATCAGGGAGAAAAGGGGAACCTTAATAGGTGAAGACAAAAGTAAGATATATTACAATTTATTCCCCTACACTGATGAACTCTTATCTTCCAGTCTTGGAAAAATTAGGATATTTCTGCTGAAAAATAACCAAACAGCGGAGTTGTGTTTTTAGATTTCCTTTTTAATACTAACAGGATAGAAAAGGATTTATTATGATGCATATCAGAGAAAAAAACATGATGAGTTAAAAAAAAAGAAAAGAAGACTGATCATAAGGAAGTTGTTTTAAAAACAATGCAGGCAAGCTATTATTGTTATCTGTATGGAAAATACATATTCTCTCTCAGCTTTACAGGGTTTTGAATGGACTTTGATTCTAGAAGCTTAGTAAGGCAAGATATCCTGACAAACATATAAATAAAAGCTCCATTATGTTTAATTAAAACTAGAAATTGAAGATTTCTTTCTGAAAGGAGAAATTTATCTTAGGAACATAATTATATGAGGTGACTAATATTATTTAATGATTCAGGCAAAATACAGGAAAATGCATTTGGGGTACTGTGATTCAAAACTTGAGATGTTTCATTTTGTTGGAAACAGACACTAATGTGTTCATGAACATGGATGAAGAAGGGGATAAGAGGCATGTTAAGTAATTCAAACCCCAAAGGATAGGTTTGTTTTAAATTTCTGTTGACTGCCTAACTTCTAGTTTTGTAAGTTGAAGACAAAACAAAATATAGTAGACTGTCGGAAAAATTGTTTTTAAGTATTTCTATTCCAAATTGTTTAACAACTGAAAGAAAGATTTATGTACACAAAATCACTTCAAGTTAGAATATAGCTTCAATATTGATACAGAAAATAGGAGGGTTTTTGTGTATATCTGCAAATTAAAGTATTTATTATAGTATTTGGAAATTTACCTTCTAAGCATGGGGTTGTTTTTCTATCATCTACCTCTGCCAGAGGTATAAATTACTGCAAAACCCTGTGAGCTCCTTTTCTAAGCAGAAAAACATGTTCAGATGAACCAATCTCTAAATATTGCTCACAGAAAGTCTTTAATTTAGGTTACTACATTCATGGAGTTAGTCCATCCTTAGCCTTGCCTTCCATTCATGGAGTTACTCCCTCCATCCTTACCTTCCATTCTTAAAAACAAAAAAAAACCAAGGCAAAGTTGTAGGGGTTTGGGTTATGGTTAGATATTTTTAAAGATTATTTGTTGCAAGGCATTTTTAGCGGGTCTTTAGCTGCCTTTGCTGTCATTCGTGACTATAAACTTTTAAAGAAAATACAGTTTTAGTTCATACTTGGTAGGAATTCTTATTAACCATTTTAACAGTATGACCTGAATTTGTTTGGGGCATATTGGAGCTAATGGAGTTAGGAAATCCATGTTTCATAGCCAGAAACTCCAGCTGTCAAGAGTGCATTTCCATTTCACCTTACATGCCCATTTATTACTATTGAGTAGCATACATGTTATACAAGGGCATATGTTCTAATTATTTTCTGAAATTATTTAATGATGTTTTCCTTATGTTTTTTTTTTATTCAAAGGTTGTGTGGGTTTTGTTTCTGTCCAAGCATGATTAATGGGTTTGTAGGATGACCAATCATCTTTAACAACTGTTACTTCTTTGTTTCTGGGCAACCTCTGTAGGGGACGTTCCCTTACCCACTCTTAGCAACAACTTTTAAAATAGCCTGAAATCTGGTGTAGTAACTTGTATCTGAAGGTAATTGGTTACAAATCCCCATGTCATATACAATGCTATGAGGCACAATTTCTTTGCAGCTCTTGGTATCTGATGAATCATCAACACTCAAAAGAGACAATATATGATATTATCTTAATACAAAAGATATATCCACTCAGACCACTTTGACTGCACATGCTTGAAAGAAGCTTTTTTCTCTTCTTTTCTCTCCTCTCTCTGAAATTTTACTGAAGTTTCTGTAACATGTATGTGTCAAATATTTCATACTTGAAGAATTATCTCATAATAGTATCTATTTACTGGGTTCATTTAATGAATTTAATACAAAATTAGACACTTGAATTCAAAAAACAATGATTGTTTCTGTATGAAATTTATTTTAGACTTTTCAGATTTTTTCTTTTTATCTTTTTTGCTTTTTAGTTCAGGAGCCAGACTGAAAGAGATCTGAAATTACAGTAATTTCATGACTACAAGGCGCACCCTTTTGACTAAAATTTTGGCCCGAAGCCGGAAGTGCGCCTTATAGTCCAGTGCGCCTTATATAATGTACAAAGTTGCGAAATTTGCAAACCCAGAAGTGAGAGCCGCAAGGGGGGGGCAGCGCCCCGAGAGCACTGAGTAGCGATGTGGGGGTGGCCGCGTGCGGCCCCAGGTGCTGGGAGCAGCGTGAGCAGGGAGGCGGGAGGCAGCCCCAAGCACCAGGAGCAGCGTGGGCAGGGAGACGGGGGGCGGCCCCAGGTGCCGGGAGCAGCGGGGGCAGGGAGGCGTTACTGCTTCGTTACTTTGTTGTGCGTGGCACGGATCCTCGCTGCAAAAAAAAAGTGCGCCTTATAGTCTGGTGCGCCTTATGGTCATGAAATTACTGTATTTTTTTTTCTAGTAAGTCTCTGTTGCAGAGACAATGAACTTCTAAAACTCCAAGGACTCATCCAGCAGATTTAAGTGTGACATCTCTTTATTCTCACAATCGATGTAAATAATGTGATAAATATGTTTCCAAAAAATTGCAATAGTTGAGTGATGTATTGATCACTCGTGTGATTTGGGGGTTATCCATACATAATGCAATGACAATATAAATTTTGGAGAGCACAAGAGAGTAAGGAAGTATCACAGACTTTTTGACAGGGAAAGTGGAATTCTTAATAATGGCTATAGTACTGTAGTAATATAAATTAATATATATCAAAATAACATTTATTAAAGTATTATTTACTTCTTTATATAGCATTAAAAATGCTTTCCTTGTTTTTCTGTTTACTGAGAATTATAGTAGGATATAGTAGGATATCTAGCTTGTATATCTCTTGTAAATGAAAGCTTTATCTATGCTGCATTTTGAGAAAAGTCTTTAGACTATTGAACATACTAAACACACTGCTGTGTATAAACCGAACCTTCAAGAGCAGACTCTGGCACAGGCAGTACATATCCTTCAAAATACAGAAGACCCTCTTATGATTAGTTTTCTACTGTTGTGTGATATAGAACCTATCATCATAGTAATTTTGATACATCTAAGTAAAAATTAAAGACAAGGACAACTTGATATCCTGTGTAGAGTGAAATATATGACAAAACTTAACAGTGTGTTATGTATACACACATTCCGGGTTGGAAATGGGTATCTATCTCTATGACAAGACTATTTAGAAGACTTAATTGAGTTCATTAAAAAAACCTTAAGAAAAAAGTCATTTATTAACAACACATTTTGTGCTAATTGCTAATTCTCAATCATTATCACTATATATGGCTGCATATAAAACCCTGCTAGGTCTTAACACTTGTAAATTAGCTGTGAGTATACATTGCAGCAGAGGTGATGATAAAATGAACAAAAGAAGTGAGCACTGAAGCATATCACATCTTTCTTCCAGTTTTCTCTACTTTTGCCTGGTGTTCTTGTTTTGTTCCCTCACCCTACTCTCATCCCCTGCTCCTGATGCTGATTAATCTTGTTTTTAGTCTTGCTAGTCATCCTTCTGGTGTGCTCAGCAGGATGCCTTGCCGTTTTGCAGTCCATTGTGCCTATTTTTTCCTTTGTTCTATATCGTGAAATTGCTCCATGGGTCACTGTTCACACATCTTTACATGCCCCCTAAGTGCAATTATGTATGTCTTTGACCCATTGGAGGTCAGATTTCTCACGTATTTGGCAAGACCTTTGTTTTGACACAGAGAGTGCTTATGCTTTGCTAGTGATTCACACAAGTCTAGATGCATGCTTCCATTTGTATTTAAGGCTACCCAATACCAGTTATGTCCTAACTAATAGATTTAATACTTACAGATGCCATAATCCTGACTTTTTGCTGCATAGGGTCTAGAATAGGAATGAAGGTCACTGATGTACCATTTATATGTTTAAAATCAGCCTGTTACTGAGATACCAGGACTACAACAAGCCATCAAAAGAAAGATGTTTCAATATTTTCAAAGTGCAGATACCCAACATAAGTAAAACATATTGAAAAGAGTAAAGGAAATGCATTTGAAACAATTTAAGGAGACTTTCCCTTAAATAGTAATATTTTATCTTAGGTACATTCTTTTTCCTGCAACAAATAGCTCTGGATAAATAATAGTTATTTTAGTAGACCATATAGATGAATTCCAAAATTTTGCTGATGGGATAAGTTGGTGCATTTAGGAAAAAAATATTTTATCACACAGTAAAAACTTCATAAGATCATACCATTATTGAGTAATTCAGAGATCTTAGATCTATAAGCTCCTGCTCAAAACAGGATCAGGTGTGAAATTAGATAAGGTAGCTCAGAATTTTTTAATTTATGTCTTGGAAACCCCCAAGGGCAGAGAGTGCACAATATTTCTGGTCAGCCTGATCTACTACTCTATGCATCTTATATTTTCATTAAACTATTTAAATTTCTTTAGTTTTTCTGAATTTTATGTGAGGGGGGAAAATTGCTGCTGCTATTGCAGGAATGTACTCATTTAGAATGACTCTCTTCAGTTCTACTCTGAAGACAGAAAATAATTCTTATGAATAGCATAGCTTTAAGTTTTCACACAAAAGACTGTTTATACTTTATATTCTTTAAATTGAGTACCTATCATTTGTAGAGATTCTCTAGATAATTCTCTGCCTTCTGTGGCATACAGGGTAATAGGATTATATGGTTATATTTCTTGGATAATTTTAGTGTGTGATTTTCTTTCTTATATTGTGGAAAAATATTTCAGAAGTTGTTTTTACTGGTGGTGGAACAAATTACTTTCTCATTAAGAATAAAATTATCAAACTGACAGTGAACTCTTTAATAAAGTGGGCAGCAAGCAGCTGTTGAATGTCTTCTTTACATTACTGTTACGAGCATGTAAAATGAAGAAGCTATGTATATACAAATATAAATCCTTTGGTTAACTAAACACTAATTTAAAAATACTCCCTTATAACTAATAACTGTGTTTTACCCTGTTGCGTTAACACTAAAACACCTGGCAGCAAATCTCAATTAGTGAACATTTTCATTCTGTAGTGCTGGCATTAATGTCTACAGCAATGAAGATAAGCTTTTACAAGCTCACTTGAAGTGCTTCCATGAATACATAGATTTGGTGTCTTAGGTGTACTACTGGTTATCATATGCATTTATTCATGTTAAATTAGAAAGCATCCTCTGAACTACTAAATTTGAAGATCTTTGCCCAACATTTCTAAGGCAGCTCTGTGACATAAGTTGTAATTAATGAATTAATGTGAACAATGTTTCTACAGAACATCCTTCACAAATACTGTAGCTCTGATTACAGATGTGAGAAACAGCTTAAGTGTTCCTGTTGAAGATCTATACAGGAATTTCAGTTTTCAGTTGCACTCTTTGTTACTTGTAAAGTTAAGATCTCTTTTACATCAAAATTTTTGCTCTGTTGATGTCTCAGTTGCCAAATCACTACATTTCTTGAGTTTGAAAAAACCTTTTGAGATCGTCCAGTCCTGCAAATGATTCAGTCTCTTTTGGCATATTTTGATGTATAACTGTGTGAACTGAGTTTAGGACCAAATATATACTGCTATTCATTAAATAATGATTTGCCTTGTGCCTGGGGGACCTGGGATCTCTGCCCAGGCTCTGATGCAGCTGCTGCCTTCCCATTGACAGGAAAATGTCCCACTAGCAAAGCTGAGCACATGTCCCAGACACACACAGGGGACACTGACAAGGTTGGATAGACAGGCAACCACAGCAAGTCTCAGTTTTCAACAGCAGCCACACATAGGACTCACAGCAGACACAAACCTGGACTGCCACATCCTTTCCTCCTTTTGGCCTGGCAGACACAGGAGGTGTGACACAGCACACACACAACACTCTTCAGGTTCACAAGCACACACACAGCTACATATTCCCCAAGCACCAGCACAGCTCATCTGCTGCATTACACCCCTAACTGGATCCTGTCCCCTTTTATCCATCCCTCATTCGGAGCATTCTCTGGATGGTGCAGCTAGATGCTCATTGGAAACATGCAGCACTCACATCCCACAATAATGAGTCCTCTTGAAGATCAGCACACACCCTTCACCCAACAAATCCCCTACTCTGGACCTGAGGTCTACCTATCCATGAACACATCAGACTTAAAGTTTGACAGCAAATACCCATGCATACCTGATTTGGTGAAGATACAGGCACTTGCTCCCAGCAGTCAGCATCATATGGCCTCTGGCCATTTAATCCTGCTCCAGTGGCTGGTGCTGAGCCCCTTACCTGTCTCACTCACCCTGGTCCCCCCAGTAGCTGGTTTTCAGACACAAACCTGTGTCCACAAATTCCTGTCTCAGTGGCTGGAGGTTAATGGTGCCTGCAGTCTCCAGTGGCTGATACTTCTCATGGGCTGCAGTAGCTCACACCACAGTCCAAGAGCACGCAACCCACAGCCCTTTTTCAGCTTAAGTAGCTGAACATCCAGTACTCCCATGTCAGTCCCTCCAGAAGTTTGCACTGAATCTTTTCAGAGCCAAACATACACACAGGACAGTTTGACACAGTTATGAAAATGTTTAATAAGACAGAACAAACTGCAACAGTCAGGCATAGGGCTCAGCCAGGTAGGCATAATGTCTGTCACTGTTTTACATATGACTTGAGGTTTTTAATACCTTCTGCTGTCTATAGCACTCTCTGTTCCTCCTTTCTCACTTCCTTACCCTCCCTTCCCATGAGCATGTATAATCCTACAGATGCCTAGTTGAGTAACAGGGATTTCCCCTCAGTTTACCTGTGGTTTCTTGACAGCTCATCAATTAGTGTGACTAGCAAGGTTTGTTTCTTGTCTTTGTGTCCATGCTAGTTTGGTCGCATTTGTATCTCTGTATGTTTAAAGTTGGGCATTTTTTCATCCCCAAAATTATGAGCTTTCTGATCAGATAACCTCACTGGAATATAGATTTTCACATTCCCATATACTCTTGTCATTAACTGTGAATATTGAAATTTAATTTCCATGACTAACACACACATTGTATGAGGCAATGACTTCACCAAGAGGCCACAATGCCAGCAGTACACAAACAGAATGGTTACAGGAATAGGTTTTACCAACAGTTCAAGGACTGCCAGAAAAGATAATATAGTGTACAAAGTCCAGTCAGTAGCCTAAATCACCAAGCAATCTTACGGCAAAGAAACTGATCTAAAGTCAAACCAAGTACTCTGTCCACAGAAGTAGAAACAAATCCAGTGATCATCTGGCAGATTATTATGGCTAAGAGGCAAGCCAGAGCTTTAGTTCTGTTTCAGCAGGGTTTATGATTACAGCATACTTGCAACCAATATCCTCCTAGCATACCTCAGACAGTGAAGTACAACCCAGGACTGAGCTTAGAGGTCCTGTGCTCATGAGTATTGTGTGTGTGTGTGGGAAGCCCCAGGTAATGCTGATCATGTTCCTTAGGTTTTATTTGTACACTCAGAGCCCTGGAAATATGGTTACCATCACACAGAATGATAAATATTGCTAAGGTCAGGATAAACATCACCCGCTGTCTTATAGTTACAGACTAAACCAGACAACACACTATAGGACACAATCTGAATGTTCAGTCATGATTTTTCCTTAGTAGATTCACACTGGCTGATAAAAATGTTCTTGCTCTTCATGTGTTTGGAATAGCTTTAAAGAGGAGTTTGCTCTGTAATTTTCCAAGTGTCTGAAGATAGGCTGTCTGGCTATGCTTCCCTGAATCTTTCTCTCTCCTTGAAGTCAGCATAGATATCCTTTTTTCCCCCTCCCTAATTATCATGACTATTCACAACTGATAGGAGCAACCTTCCAAGTATTTCAGTGTAAGTACATCACATGTGATTTTATGAATTTGTGTACATCCAGTTAATTTAAATGAACCATAACTCGATCCTATTGTGCCATGTTCTTCTATTCTCTAAACAGTGCTATTGGGTACATAAACTTGAATTGTGTACCACATCTAAAACTTCCAAAGCTACAGGATTGTTGTGGGGAAATTACTCTGTCTGAAATGATATAAGGAAATCTAGGTTTTCTAGGTTCTTTTTCAGATGAATGCCCTGTCTACCTTATGGGTTAGCAATGAGTGATGAGAATTTGCTTTCTTTACTTCAGCACCTGGAGTGTGGGTTAAATGATATATGGTTACCTAAGGCTTTTTATAACTAGGTCTTTGCTGTAATATCATCACTGTAATGAAAGCAATCTTTTGTGGTTTTCTAATAATTTTCGTTTTAAGGGGTATTAATGAAAAATAATATCCCACTTGGTAGAAGTGTCGAGTAAATGCACTTGGAATATGTAGAGTACTACAGACAAAATAGTCTGGAAAAACATCATAACATTTTAAAATTGGGCAGTTGAAGATAATGCCGTTGGCTTTGTCTTCACTCTTCATAAAATCAGGGTAGTAATACCTCTTTCAGAGTGATGTAGCCACAATATATGCTGCCAAATTAACAGAGTATTCCCATACTGTTGTAATAAAAGGAAAATGAGAACTTTTATTACCTATGAAATAATAATTTTGAATTTAGAACAGCTCAAGATTAGCATAAGGTAAATAAAACCTACAGTAATACATTTAATACTGGAAAAAAACCAGAGAATTGAGGAGCTACTTTTTAATGGAATTTTATCCATGTCATGAGTGTAATGGGAAAATTTAATGCAAATAAAGGTAGTATCAGAATTTATACAAAAAAGATGATCAGATAATGGTTTCTGAAGCAAATCCCTTTTCCTAATCTTTTAATTCCCTGACTTTGAAATCTTACTAGTGACTGTTAAAACAGATGAGTATGTACTTGCAAAGTTTTATAGTCCCCCCTAGTAGACAGCTTTATGGCTTCATTTTGTTCTAGTATTGTCACCAATGCCTCAGCTAATAGAAGTAAATAATTTATTAAGAACTTTGCTTCTGGAGAGGATTGTACATACTCGTATTTCCACCTCCCTATTTCCCCTTAAATTAATTGCATGACCTTCTATTAAATATATAGACAAGTTTGCTCTCTTGATGTTTTCTAAACAAAGCAATTGACTCTGCATTGACGTGAAATTTGTCTAATGTTTGTTGAAGCTCTACAGGGAATTCAACATGTATAAAGAGGAGATCTCAAGGTAATTGCATTTAATTTGAAGGAGAAAGCTTGTAAAAACCCTGTTAATAATGTATTTAATGTGAGCACTTGTCAATTTGACAGTATAAAGCTAAATAGAATTCTTGAAGTTAAAAGTATTCAACTACCATCATTCCTTAATAGAGACATACTGCACATCATTTATTTACATTAATACTCAATTTGTTGGTTTTTTTCCACCTAAAAAACTTTATAAAACCTGTTTTCTGAGATGGGAGAACAGGTTTTTGAAACTGATTCGCTACTTTTTTAGTCTCTATGTTGGCACAGAACTTATTCTAGATATAGATTTATGTGTATGTTTGCATTTGCAGACGACCCCAATGCAAAACTTGTAGAATTTACTTTGATTTTTTTATCAAAGAACAATAGACTAAGTTTTATATCATTTTAGTTTAATGTTTTAAATGGTAATTCACTCCATTTTATAATTACTCCATCATTTCCAAAAAAGAAGTGATTGCTTCATGCATCCATATTTCTTACTTACCAGTTATCATCTGTAAAATAAGAACTGAGTAAAATAATTTTGTTGAATGCTTTGTCATGTAATGACAATTTTAGACTTCATGAAATTCATTAAACTGCAGTACTGAAAAAAAAGGTTCCTTTTTTGCTTCCAGAAGCTGAATTTCCTCTAGTAATCAAATCTAGACGTAAATTTCTGCACCTATCAGCATCCAAACAAATTCCCAGAATTTGTGATCTAGGTAGATGCATTGGTAGCTTCTTTAAAAATTAAATTGCATTGTGAAAAGTTGCCACAATTTAGCTAAAAACTACTAAAACTCATGAGCCATTGAAATTACATTGATTTCACAGACTGGAAGAAAGACACATGGTAAGGTGAGGTACCTTGCCCAAGACAGTCCAGCAAACAAATCAAAATCTCATTTATGAGTATTAGACCACTGTTCTCTTCACTAAGAAACAATATTTTCCATAAATATATATTCAGTACTGTTCCTTCAATAATATTACAAATACACAGATTAATTTCTTTAATCTTCCTCTTTTCTTCCTTCCTCACAATGAAAAAATAAATCTCCTTTACCACTGAAATCCATCTCATTTAATTAGCTTAGTATTTCTTAATGGCTTCTTAAATGAATAAAATTAGCAGCAATAATGGAATAACTAAATGGCATTAAAAGGGAAATGCCTGAGAAATTAAAAACATATGTTAAAGATACAATAGAGACAGCTGTAATTAAAGACTTGTCATGCCTTCAGCTGCCATAGCAATGCTGAACTAAGAGGATTTACCTTAAAAAGACTTCAGGCATTGGAAGATAGAGCAGAAAAAAAACCCCAAACGAGCCTTGAAATTAACACTGAACAGCTAAACTTAAATAAGGTACCAAAGAGTTATAAGGACAAAAGAAAGAGGGTAGAAAGTGTAAGAAATTGAACACATAAGAAAAAAAGAGATAATTTTACATGGGTAAGGGCATTATTGTTCATAACACATTTACTTGTCTGAATTTATACCTAAAACCTCTAGTTTAATTTTTGATTTTAATTAGCAAAACATGAACAGGAAGAGATTTCCCATCTTTCCACACATATCTCATCATCAGAATAAACACAGCACTGAAGTGTCATATAAAATAATTTGGCCCTTCCTTCTGATTTATTTTTCAATACATTTTGAGTACATTACCAGATTATTTGGAATGGCATACAAATCATCACTAATATAGGTATAGAAGGGTAGATTGAATGACACTAAGATGATGACTTGTCCATGTCCATAAAACATTGTTATGAATAGAAATTAAAAAAATACTCCAGAGAAATGAAGTAAATTTATGAACTGTACGTTGCTTCTCTGCTGTAACAAAATTGATTTGATTGTATATCTTCTTCTTCAAGTAATAATCTCAAGTAATTAGTTTGTTCAGTTAGAAAGAAAACAATATTTGTTTATAATTTTTAGTGAAAAATGATGCATGAGTGTGTGCATGCGTGTTTTCAGAGGTATACTTAGATTCTGAAGTATCAAAATGGATGTTTCTCTTCCAGTTCCCACACTGCTTCAAACTACCAAGCACAAATATGTCTAACTTGAGATAGAAGGAAAAAAATAAGAGCTTGTATAGATAAGAAACTAACAGACTGATTATAGCTTCATGGAAACCCTGATCATTAATAATGTCATATTGCTTTGCAGAAAGTCCTGCTTGGTTTGGTAAACTTGTAGACACCAAGGTCAGAGTATAAGCACTGTAACCTAAAATTTGAAACAATTCCTTTGAAATAACTGATATAAAGATAGCCTACACTTCTATTTTCCTAGTGACTATAGCTGATAACAACATGGGTAATGGAAGAATTTTTCATTACTTGGCATCCCTAAGGAAAGACTGAATAATTTTCATAATTCTTATTAAATTTTTTAATCTGAAGATCTGAGAATGCTATGTAATAGAAGCTAAGTCTCACTATCTTATTCAAAAAGAAAAAGAAATAATAGGCTTTACAGCAAGATCCAGCGGCACTTTGACCAGAATTCAAGTATGTCAACTAGCTGTTTATGCTCATCTGCCACAGGTTATTCAAATCATCTCATTTCAGTCACCAGCACATTAATTATATTAAATTCCCATTAAAATCACTAGATTGTGTATAGAGTGAGTCGGTATGTTCATATGGGAGATTCAGTTGCTTAAGCTCAGATGTTGAAAATTATTTTCTGAGACACTTTAGGTTATTCAGAGTAATCTTATGGAGCTGGCAGATACAGCTGAGGACCCAGTTTACCTATTATCTTCTGGGGCAGGAGTAAGAGGCCAGATGGAGTAAATTAGGACATCTAAAATGGCCTTAGGAAACATTGTTTAAAGAACGGACTCCTGCCACAGTTAACTCAGTTCAGAAGTATAATACAGGTCAACTTCATAGCTCACAGTGATCATAGCAGGAGATTAGATATTCGATGGTGCATGTCTAAAGCTGAGCTATTTCCAAATAATTATTTTACCCAATGTCACTTGAAAATTCAGCATTTATCTCACTAGCTGTTAAAAATAAAAAAATATTTTATTCTTTTGCATTTACCTTTGTGCAGAATATTTCACTCTACTAGGATTCTCTATCTTCTACAAAAGCATTTCAGACTTTATAAATGTTCCAATAATGCCATTCCCCCAAACTGTGTTCTAAATGTACACATTCTTGGTTGTGCATGTTTCTGGAAAACAAATATTTTGAAGAGAAATATTATTGGGAAATAGTACAGACTTCAAATGTAATTTTTAGAAAAAATCTAAAATAACTTTGAAAAAGTAACCCAATTTATCCAGCTTTGTAGATGAGGAATCCAAGCCACACAAGACACTGCCTCACCAGTCAAAGGGTCTGTCGCAATTTAAGTGAACTGAGCAATTACAGGGCAACAAAAGCTATATTGCTGCTTCTATTTATCAATTCCTACTCTTAAATTCATATCAATGCTGTTCAAGATTTCAGAAAGGCTTTGTAATGCTGGTCCCAACATCTTGTTTTGGTTGTATTTTTTTCTCCATCAATTCTTACCAAGTTAGTTATTTTAAATTACCTGTAACAGTACTGTATTTTTAATAGAAATTTACATGCACAAAAATAAAAATTTGAAAAATAAAACTTAAAAAATTAGGTAGTTTCAAAATAATGCATACTTTCCACTACAGATGTGTACTGGTGGGAAAGTACCTCAGGAGATCTTGAGTTCAACCTTCCGCTCAAAGCAGAGTCAGCTCCGATGTGAGACCAAGAAGCTCAGGATTTTGTCTATTCAATACAAAGAACTTTCAGATCTTCAGATGAAAAACTATTAATGTTATTCAGCACTCTCCTACAATGTCAGTTGTGGGGGGTTTCAACACTTACCAACATTTCAGGTGTCTGGATCTTGCCTACACCAAGACAACACCTTTGAAAAATGGTAGAAAGCTGCCTCACAAGCAACTCTGACAGCTCTCTTAGCATTTTCTGAGGCATCCCTTTGGTTGTTAGGGAATTGTACAGGTCTAATTGTCTCAAGTAAATAGTGACTCAATCGCAATCCACTTCTGGTTGCTCTCCTTTTCTCTGAACTCTTCAACTAATCACACAGGCCTTGGTGAAGAGTGAGTCCAAGCTCTACTGTGCCCGCTGTCACGAAATACACCCAGCTCATTCTTCAGTGATCCTACATGTCCTTTGTTCAGCCTTTTACTATTAACAAAGTCATAAAAGATGTTTTTTATATCCTTGCTAGCTCTTGGAAGTCTCAAATCCAGCTGGGCTTTAGTTTTCTTAAAATGATCCATAAATTCTTAGGCAATGCCACTAATTTAAGCAGGTAAAATTTAGATCAAGACTCCAAGTTTCTATAACTTTTAAATTACATTCAGCTAAAAAACCGTTGGGAACAAGCAGCCTAGACCATTCAATTGATGATAGTGGACAAACTGGATCCCTTCCAGGGGGTGCATTCCTTCAGGAACAGAGTGTTCGGACATTGGGCCCTTGTGGCGTCACAAGTCCTGCCAGTAAACCTGCTCACATGTGGGCTTCCTATGGAATTCTTGCATGGGTAAGGTTGGAATTGCCCTCGCAAAGGAAAAGAGTGAACACAGTAATTTGTCTCTGACAGCCTTGAAATATTCTCTGCCAGAACTTTTGTTTGGGGGGAATGGTACCATTGTTGCTGAATGGCTAAAATCAAACATCTTACAACATTATAAACAACAGACCTCAGTAAGCATCCTGAGCCATGCTGAGCTTGCAGGCTGTAAGCAGAGTGTCCCACTCTGTGGAACATGATTCAGAGCATGTGTGATTAGATTTAATTACCCTACAGAATGTATAGCACAAAAATATTGCACTCTCAGATCTATAATTAAGTCACTGTTACAATTGCAGTAAATTTTATTAAATAATTTTATGGATCTTAAATTAGTCAATTGATGAAATGCTGCTAACACCTTCAGACATAAACCATTGATCAAGTCTGAGGCTGTATTCACAAGAGTGTCCACTCTGAACCTTATACTCACAGAAGGGACTCCATTTGGTAAATCTTACATATTCAATTAAGCTTGTAGTATTTCCCCTTTTCACCTTGGCCATTTTCCATCCTTACCATTTTTAATGTCTGGGTTTTGTGCAATTAATTCTAAATTGGTTGTAGTTTTATTTTGTATGTTTCATCTGTTGTAGAGTAATGGAGATTTAAAATCAACAATTTATATGATTTCCATTTAGGCATCCTTATTTTTATTCAAAATAGAGACATTTTTAAAATGCAAATTTAAGGGAAAGTTAAGCAAGATGTCTCTTCATTATGTTTATTGAAAAAAGCACCTAAAATATCACTAATGAAAGGCTAATAACCTGTGTAACACAGGCATCCATTTGGCAAAAGTTTAGCACAACATTCAATCAACAAAAACGTTTCACAAAGCACTAACTTGGTAAATTCCAGCCCATCCAACTTTAGGTTATTCAAACTTCAATACTAAGAAATTAGAAGAAAGAGAGAAGAAATAAAGAGAAGAACAAAGATAGCTACTGTTATTGGTTCTGGCAGTGCTCCAGCTGAAATCTGATGCAAAGGACATAGAGTCAAGACAATGTTCTCACCTTGTGTTCTGGCTTAAATACCCTTTGACTTTCCTGGCCTCTTCCCCCCAGGTGAGACTTCTGCTCATTTGGCCACTCAGGAGCTGGGTTAGGGGCTTCAGAGACGAGGTGTGGAGAATTGCCTCCAGAATGCCAGGGACTGGTGGCCACTGCAGGGCTGGGAAACAGTCCCAGGGTGGGGGTGGTCTATGGAGCAGTGCTTAGCCTTGACAAGGCAAGACTTGACCTGCCCTTTTCCCTACAAATGCCACCAAAATGTCTCAAGCCAGCAATCATTCCAGTCTCTCACACTATTGTTTTTGCAATCAAATGTTTTGAATTGAAAGGAGGGCAGTGGTCCATGTAGTGTCAAATTGCTGCTTTTATTCTAAAAGAGAGGGAGGAAGGGAGAGCTATTTACAACTACAAGCAAGGGAGCATGCCAGAGAACTGGGTGTCCTGCTCTTCTTACTATGAAGAGATAGGAGGGAGAAAACTGCTGCTTGTTGTTGTCCCAGATGGTATCTAATAAATTAAACAATCCATCTCCCTCAGCACAAGTAATCCTTGTTTTTCGTATCTCCACCATATGTATCACCATTTGGCCAGTCTCAGCAATTTTCTGCCCAATTACTGCCTAGTTTGTCTTTACTGACACAGAATTTTGTACTTACCAATGCCAAAACAGCAGAGATGATTGTTGCCATTGGAGGACTAAAACATCTCCTGCTTCCAGACCTGCACATGGAAGAGTTTATCTGTCCAGTACCTTACTTACTAATATTGAGACACTTACTTTCTATTTTAAATTAATTCTTAAGGTGCATGAGTTTGATTCTTATCATTCTTTGTAATTTATCCTTGAATAATAATTAATATCTTAATGAAAATCTAAAATTAGTAGTCAATGCTCAGTTCAATCTTAACCAAAATTTTAAAAGCAGAAAGGATAGAAGGAAAAGGAACTAAAACTAAACTAAACTAAACTAAACTAAACTAAACAAAACTAAAGTACTGAGTTTCTTTTCTTTTTTAATTTTGAAAATTGAAAATTATATTACTAAGTTCTTGCAGCAGCACTGGTTGAGTTAATGTGTGGTTTTTTCTGTTACTTTTTTTGAAGATGAATTAAGCTTTGCATTTTATTTTTGTTTCTGGAGCCATCCTATTTTGTGAGAGAAGGCTTTTATTTTTGAAGATTTGTCTTTTTTGTATCTTATATCCTAAGTCCTGATAAACACAGGTGTCAAGGAGTGAGTTGAAGCAGTGTGTCTCTGGTTGCTCACATTTATTAGCTGACTTACTCTTTGGTTCAGTCTGGAAGTGGCTATCGTTGCCTTAAAGTATGGACCTTAAGTATATAATATTAAGCCAATTCATATCATTTAGTTTTATCCTCTTGTGTATGCAAATATTGAAGCGGAACAAATCTAAAACCAAGTGTCTCCCAGAAATCCTCCCTTGCCATGGACAGTCTTTGCTGGTAGTAGATAACTTAATGTGATTATTAATAGTACAGTAATTTCACGAATACAAGCCGCACAAATTTGACCAAAATTTTGGTGGAAACCCGGAAGTGCGGCTAATATTCCGGGGCGGCTAATCTATTAACAAAATTCTAAAAGCTGCCAACACGGAAGTGAGAGCCCGCGGCAGCCCCAAGCCAAGCTGGAGCCCGGCCGGCCCCGGCAGAGGTGGGAAAGCCTGGCAGAGGCGGGGCCAGCAGTGTCGGGGGCGGGCGGCAGAGCCTGAGCCAGCAGGGCGGGGGAGCCCGGGAGAACTGGGGCTAGCAGCGCAGGGGAGCATGGCAGAAGCAGGAAGGCCGGCGGGTGGGGCTGCCTGGCAGCGGGGGAAGCCCAGCAGAATCGGGGCCAGCAGCGTGGGGGAGCCCGGCGGTGCGGGGGCCTGCAGTGCCGGCCAGGGCGAGGAAACGCGGCGGCGGTGCAGACGGGAGGGGGCGGCCGGCGAGCCTGGTGGCGGCGGCGGCAGCCCTGCCGGCGGGGCGAGCGAAAGCGGCGCTCGCGAAAGCGCCGCCGCGAGCCGCGAGCCGTGAGCCGCGAGCCGCGAGCCGCGAGCCGCGAAAGCGCCGCCGCGAACCGCGAAAGCGCCGCCGCGAACCGCGAGCCGCGAACCGCGAGCCGCGAACCGCGAGCGCGCCGCCGCGAGCCGCGAAAGCGCCGCGGGGCGGGCGCGGCGCGGGGCGGGCGCGGCGCTCGCGAGGCGCGGCGCGGGGCGAGCGAAAGCGGCAGCGGGGCGGTGCTGACGGGAGAGGGGGGCCAGCGAGCCCGGCGGCGGCGGTGGCAGCACCACCCGGCCAGCCCCGCCGAGCCGTGGCGCTGAGCTGGGCCACCCGGCCCCGTCGGCAACCATGAGCGGGCCGAGCCTTCCTGTCCCCGCCCCGAGCCAGTAAAGCCCGCTATGCCGCGATCCTCTTACTAATTGGCCAATTTGTGAAAGCTGCGCACGGATTCTCGCGACGAACGAAAGTGCGGCTAATATTCGGGGTGCGGCTTATCTATTGACAAAGACAGCAACATTGTCGAGGCACCGGGGGTGCGGCTTATAATCCGTGCGGCTTGTATTCGTGAAACTACTGTAATTATTATTAGTAATATGATAGAAATCCTATCACTATCTCTACAGTAGTTATTAAAGGGTTGGACCAGATTTCTGACTTACTCTGGACAGCTATGCTATCTAAGCTTTCTTACACTCTGTTAGCATTAATGCAGAAGCAACAAGGTGTGTTGCTTGTTCAATGTAAGAAATTTTGTTTTACTGTAACATGAGATAAGATGTCCTCTAAATGCTATCTTTATTTTTATTAACACCTAGGATGACTGGTTTTATATAAGTAGTTCACCAAATAGATCACTGTGTTAGTTCAGATTGGTTCTATCATTTCCTCTTGGATGTAAATTGACAAGAAGGATTTTCTAAACTGACATCATGGATTAGTAGTCGACTTTGTGCGCCATAAAGTCATGAAGCCAATCAGGGAATGATTATCAGGAAGTCTGTATTAAACATTTTTGTTGTAAATATATTTATGTATGAAAATGTGTGATTCATTTCTCTAAATGTAAACAGAAATATTCTAACAGAATGGGTTAACATGATTCCTAAACATACCATTACAAGTACAGTAATTTCACGATTATAAGCTGCACCATTCTGACTAAAATTTTGCTCCCACCCCAGAAATGCGGCTTACACTCAGGAGCAGCCAATATGTGAAAAATGTTCAGAAATTTCCAAACCCGGAAGTGTCAGTCAGGGTGCCAAGTCGAGCATCTGCCAGTAAAACCTGGGATTGTTTGATTGTTACAAATTGGTTACTCTGTTGCATGGCGGGTGGAGGCGGGCTCTGTGCCGGCAGCGCTGTGGGGGGAGGCAGGGGGCTCCCTCCTGCCGGCCCCATGGTAAGGGGGTGAGGCAGGGGACCTCGTGCCCACCTCCCACCGGTGCCATGGATGTGGGTGGGCTCTGTCCCCGCCTGCTGCTGCAAGGCAGCGCCGGGCCAGGGTGAGCAAGCTGGGCGGCAGTGGCAGCGGTGGCTGGCCCCAAGAAGCCCCGCTGAGCGGCAGTGCTGAGCGGCAATGCCGAGCTGGGCCACCCGGCCCTGTCGGCAGCCCCGAGCGTGTTGAGCCGCCCAGCCCCAAACCAAGCCAGTAAACCCCGCCATCCCGCGATTCTGTTACTAATTGGCAACTTCATTGCACACGGGTCCTCGCTGAAAACGACAGAGTGGCTTATAATCGGGTGCGGCTTATATATGGACAAAGACCTAAAGGTTGCCGACACCCGGAGCTGCAGCTTATAATCAGGTGCAGTTTGTAATTGTGAAATTACTGTAATTATGATAATTTGGAAAAGGGTTTGAAATCTGGTAATAATTTAAAGCTTGTTTTCTTCTTGATGTGGTGGGTTGAACTTGTCTGCTTGTCAAGTGCCCAAAAATCTGTTCTATCACTCCCCTTTCTCAGCTGGACAGGGGAGAGAAAATAAGATGGAATATAATTCACAGACTGAGAAAAGGTAGTTTACTAAATTAAAAGGTTGAAAGTGCACAAGCACAGGAAAAAGATTCACTATTTTCCATTAGCCAGCAATGCATAGTGACCTTCTTTTGAGCAGGGTTTCCACATCTGTATTGATCATTCTTGAAGGCAAAGACTTTAAACAAGTGCCCTGCTTCTTCCTAATTTTCTTAGCCTTTACATCTGAACCAACATCATATGAGATAGAATATCCCTATGGTCAGTTTCGGTCAGCTGTCCTAGTTGTGCCCCCTCCCAGGTTCCTGCCCACCCCTGTCTGTGGAAAGAGGACACAATGTTGGGGAGACAGCACTGATGCTGTGCCAGTGCTGCTCAGCAGATGCCATTGGTTTTGCTGCCAACACTTTTCCAGCAACCAATTCAAAGAACAGCACTAGGCGGGTTGCTCTGCTGAAAAATATCTCCATCTCAGCCACATCCAATTTTCTTGCCTTCTCTTTGTCTCAAAACCAGTACATAGACACGTACAACCAACAAATGAAATAGATGGTTTTATTCTTGTTCATATATCAGAATCTTAATGTATGTTTGTGTCTATTCTTGGTAAGGGAGTCATCAATTGTGCTTATTCCATAGACAAAAAGAAAAAGAATATTGTAAATTCTGTGACATTTATTTGCAGCACAAATGAAATCATGTCTGGTTTTCAAAGGCTGTTCAGAGCAAATTAATGGCAAGGAATAAACACTGAACAAAATGCTATTAAACACTAAAGGATCTGCAGTAGATTAAAAACTATCTATGGCACAGTGAGAAGTGTTGTTTGTTGTCTTAATTTGGTTTGGTTTGATTTTTTAAAATTCCTTTGAATGCCTTCTCAAAGTGACAAGGGGTCAATAGGGCTAAATGCTGGGTCCTGCATTGAATCTCAACACTATGTAACGCTTATTGGACAGAGTGACTGGAAAGCTGCCGAATGGAAAAGACCTAGGGATGCTGGTTGGCAGCATCTGAACATGAACCAGTGTATGCCCAGGTGGCCAAGAAGGCCAGAGACATCCTGGCCTGTATCAGCAGGTTTGTGGCCAGCAGGATCAGGGCAGTGATTGTCCCCTGTTCCCAGCACAGGTTAGGACACACCTTGAGTGCTGCATTCAGTTCTCACCCATAAGGGTGAGGTGCTGGAGCAAGTCCAGAAAAGGGCAACAGAACTGGTGGAGTGACTTGGGCACAAGTCTTGTTAGGACAGCTGAGGGAGCTGGGGGTTTTTTATTCTGGAGGAAAGGTGATTGAGGAAAGTTTTTATCACTCTAAAACCACCTGAGAGGAGGTTGTAGTGAGGTGGGGTTCTATCTCTTCTTATAGGAGAATAAGAAATGGCCTCAAGCTAAGTCACAGAATTACAGAATATTCTGAGTTGGAAAAGCTGCACTGGAGGTTTAAACTAGGTACTAGGAAACATTTCTACAGTGGAAGAGTTTTCCAGTGCTGGAACAGGATGCCTTGGGAATGAAGTCACCATTCCTGGAGGTATTTAAAAGCTGTATAGATGTGGCTGTGAGGGGCATAATTTAATGGTGGACTTGACAGTGTTGTGTTAGCAGTTGACTTCAATGATCTTAGAGGTCTTTTCAAACCTAAATGATTTTATGATCCTATGAATGTATTTTATATTTGAACCATGAACTTTTTAAACTTTGTCCTCCCCTAGCACATTTGTTTTATAAATGTAATTTTAATACTAGCATACCTTCCATGCCACTGTGATAAAAGTTTTCAACTTCATTTACTAATGTCAGGAAAAACAATTGTGTTTTCGTCAGGTATGAATACATTTAACAGTCAATATTTCAGTATTTCTAATTAATTTAGTGCTATTTATTTATTAGTGCACCTTATGCACTGAGAGAACACTACCACTATAAAAAATAACTGTTTTCCAGGCTTGTCATTTGCTCCAAGAATACTAAAGAGAATGTTTTACATGATCACAGTTCAAATGACTAAATAAAGTGTTATATTACTAAAGAATGAAAAAAAGGACGGAAAAAAAAGGAAAAGGAAAAATAAAGGGAACAATTTGGAATTAGATTCAACATAAGTCATATCTGGACCACAAGCTGGTAGAGGTAGTCAGGAATGGAACAAACCAGTATTCAGAAAAACTGTTCAGGGTTACCATTTCAGCACTATAAATACAACATTAACCAAACAAGATAAAAATAAAATAATATTAAACAACATGAATATTATTTTTCAATACTTGAAAGCTACTGGTCCAGCTCCAAAAATGGAATTTGCAAGGATGACTTAAGATCCTCTAAACTCCTCACAGGGTAGATAGAGATTGGGGAATGGCTTGTAGAAAAACAGCTAATTGAACACTCAAAGAGGTTTTGGAACCACAGATTTATACATTTGAGCTTCTAGGTGCTTTAAAAGTTACCAAGTAGATTTTAGTTGTTAAAAGTCTTGTTGTAACCTTAGATATTTAAGTATTTAATTTTGAATACAGACTAATTTTTCAGAAATGTGGGGTCTGATGTCTGGAGATTTTTAGACTGGCAGTGAAGGGGCCTTGAATTTTCTATTTCAGGAGGTGGTCTTCATCCATATAGAAAAAATGTATTAAAAGGAGGTGGGCATCATGTGCCTTGTTGAAGCATAAATACCAATAAGTAAAGAATACAGAATTTTAGAATCTGAAAAGACAAGTCCTAAGCAATTTCACAGCTATAAGCTGCAGCATTTTGACTAAAATTTTGTTCCCACCCTGGAAATGCGGCTTACACTCAGGAGCGACCAATAAATGAAAAATGTTCAGAAATTTCCAACCCCAGAAGTGCCAGTCAGGGTGCCGAGCCGAGCACCTGCCAGTAAAACCCGGGATTGCACAATTGTTACAAATTGATTACTCTGTTGCACGGCGGGTGGAGGCGGGCTCCATGCCAGTAGTGCAGGGGTGGGGGGAGGCGGGGAGTTCCCTCCTTCAGGCAGCGCAGCCTGGGAGAGAGGCGGGGAGCTCTGTGCTGCCATCCCCGTGGCTGGAGGGGGAGGCAGGGTTCCCACCCCTGCCTACCGCTGCAGGAGCAGGTGGGCTCCGTCCCCGCCTGTCACCGCGGGGCAGCACCGGCCGGGGCAAGTGAGCCTGCCGGCAGCGGCAACCGGCCCCGAGCGGCCCCTCAGAGCGGCGGCGCCAAGCTGGGCCACCTAGCCCCCATCAGCAGCTCCGAGCGGGCCGAGCCCCCACGGCCCCAAGCCGAGCCAGTAAACCCCGCCATCCCGTGAGTCTGTTACTAATTGGCAACTTTGTTGCACGCAGGTCCTCGCTGTGAATGACAGAGCAGCTTATAATCAGGTGTGGTTTATGTATGGACAAAGAATGAAATGTTGCTGACACCCGGAGATGCGGTTTATAATCAGTGCGACTTGTAATCATGAAATTACTGTAACCCATTGTACATCTTCTTGTCTTGGGGATTTCTAATATCCACTCTCAGATCCTACATTGAAATATAGAAACTGTTCAAGATTCCAAAATGAAACATTTTATTTATTGTGATAAGGGTCCTCTCCAGAATCCTTCAACAAAACTTATACTGTATGCCTGACTTTATATTGAGTTGCCTGCAACAGACAAAAGAGAATATGGTGGTGTTAATAGATGATTAAGTGTTACATAGCTCTGGGGTACTCAGGAGATATCTGGCTTTTCAAGAATATATAGTGTGTTGTTCTGTGAAGGGGTTGCTTAAATTAGCTATGAACAACATAATCAATTGTTAAAATTACTAGAGCAATGAAAATAGTGTTGCTTTTATTAGAAACTCTCTTCTTTCCTGGTACATAGCATGCTCAATATACTTTTAACTGAGAGGAGTTTAAAATCCAATTATTCTCTTTAAAGGAAGTTCTGTATTTTTAGTTTGTATTTCTGTTTTTCTCTTGGAATTCAATATAATGATAACTAACTAGACATAAATAAAGCTAATCTAGAAAATTGAATTATTCAAGTATTTGAGATTTAGGTATTATTTTCTCAGTTTCACTTAGTGTTGAGCAAGAGATTGAAATTTAAGCAGACAATTCAGGAAAATAAAAAAAAAAAAAAGAAAATTGTTTTTTGTGGTTTTTCCCTAAAATTGTTCTGTGGAAATGTTTATGGTGGTTCTTTATTATTTACTTTTAGAACCTCTAAGGTAAGTCCTGGACTGATTATTTCCAACTTTCAACTCTGAAATGTTTTGCTTCACATGGCTTCAGAAAGTAGCCTAGAAAACCTGATAAGGAAATACTACAGTAAAATACCAATGTTTCATGGAAAATTACATCAAAAAATTTCAAAGAAGAAAGATAGTATTATTATTTTCAGAAGTTACTATCTATTTTGTAGCCTCATTTTGCTAGTATAATTAATTATATACTTTTGGGGAGTGAAGCTTTGAGGTTCTGACACCTGTCAAATGATTTTCAACAGCTAATTTTAGAACATAAAGATGCAAATGAGTAACGATGGTAGCACTTAAATTTTTATTTTTGTGGAAGATACTTTTTCTCTTCAAAGCTATGAAAATATTGGATCATTACTATATCATAGAACACATAAAATTCTATAACATTCTGTAAAATAGAGTAAAAATTCTTATTTTAATAATTTCTAGTATATTTTTTGTTTTTCACAAGCTGCAGGGGAACAAAAAAATAAAAGGGCAGGTATGACTTTTATGTGTTCTTTTGCTGTGCATCTGTTCTATTAAATAGCTCCAAACCACAATTTTATGCCACAGTTCAATATGTTGAAATAAAAATGGTCCTCTTTTAAGTTAAATATTTCTTGGAATGGTGATAATAGCTCTGGCATTTCAGGGCAGAAGGTTACAGGAAAATAAACACTTTTCCATACATAAAATATGTTGAAATCTGTTCTTCTAGTGAAGGTGAGAAATGCAAATTGAAGTAATTCTTTCAAAGCCTTGACATTTGTCAACAAGTTCTTATATTCAACTCATCAGTTCCTACTGTCAGGAGTAAGTACAGGTAGTGCTGTTAAAAGAACACTAAGATTGGTCATTATGCTCGATTCATTCCCAGTCTGGAAACTGTCATAAGAAATGTCCAGCAAAGCACTCCAAAGTACATTAAGGGAGTGACGCAACTCTCATGTAAGAAAAGACTGAGTGCACTGAGAATGCAATTTAGATCTGCTCAGGAAAGGGGCAGTTCATCCTTATAGCGGCAGAAGAGAACTCAGAGCACCAGAAGGACCACTTCTGTTTGTATTAACTCTGCCCAAATGAGCAGAGTTCAATATCTGTAACACCTTAGAGGTGAGTGCAAGAAGATGGAGTCTTTTTGGAGGTGTCCAGTGGCAGGAGTAGAGACAGTAGGCAAGAGCTGAAACTCATGAGGCTCTCTCTGAACATCAAGAAGCAGTGTTTTTACTGATAGTGACTAGCCTTTGGCACATTTTGTACAGAGAGGTTGCAAAGAGGCTGTTAATTTTCCTTGCTGGAGATACTCAAAAGCTGTCTGGACACAGTACTCAGCATTCTCCACTATGCGACTCTGCTTGACCAGGGGTATGGACCAGATGACCTCCTGAGGTGCCTTCTAACCTCAAGCATTGTGATTTGGTGATTGTCAGAGCTTGAATGAGCTAATAGTCATAAATTGTGACTACAAGGATTCAAATGGGGTATAAGAATGACTTTTCCATCTGGAGGACAGCCAAGAAGTGGAACAAGTTGTCATATCTCGAGGCTGTGGATTTTTCTGTTCATAGAGATTTTCAAGACCAGACTGGACACAGTACTAGGCAACCTCGAATCACAGAATTATTAAGGTCATTGAGTCCAACCTTTGATTGATCACCACCTCATCAGCTACAACATAGCACTAAGTCTAGTAATTTCTTGAACATTTCCAGGAATGGCGAATCCACTCTCCTCAGGCCATTCCAATATCTGACAAACAAATCTTTCTGTGAAGAAATTCTTCCTGAATCCTAGTCATATACCTAAAAGGTTAAAGATTCGGGTTGGACTCTGTTCCTGTAAAACTCCACCTGATATGGTAGTCTCTTAAAGGAAAGGAATTTTTTGGGTTTCTGGGAGTTCCATTCACAGGGAGGAACTGAAACCCTTTTATTGGAACTATTGTTGCTAAACATTGGGGTGGTTTCAATAAAAGTCTTGTGTTGCACATACACCTTTTGTTATGATTTCACTGTAGGGTATTTCAGTTATAAGTAACACAAATGGTCCCAAAAATTTTAGGGAAAAAAAATGAAGAAAAAAAATCACAAAAACTTACAAAATTACCTGGCATGGGAATTATCTCAGCATCTAAAGCAATATGGAAGTTCTGGGTCCCATCAAAAATTATCTGTGCATTTATGTTTAAATATAACAAAATGCAACTATTCAACTTCACTAAGAACAAATATACATGTAGGCATTATCTGAGTAAACTAGAGACATAGTCAATTAAACAGCTTTTCTGTTGGGCCTATTCAACTATTCATTGTCAGAATATTTTTTACCCTAGTGGCTAGAGCCTGTAATGACAAAAGGCCAAAAGCCTAATAATTAATTAGGCCCAAATGATTGTTGTAGTTTGTCCTAGTTCTGTCAACGAGTAAATCAATAGGTTTTAAAATTAATTTTTGTCATATTAGCTAAAAAAGTTTCAAAGAGATGATGACATACATGCATTGAAATATTGGTTCTTGTTTTCATGTAATCAATGAGCATTGCATAAACCAGACATAAAGTTCCACAGTTTAGGTGTGTGTGCTTTAAAAGTCATTAGCAATAAAATACCTGCAGAACTTGTTACCCTAAAGCAGCTCCTGTGTATGAAATAATCAAGTAACACAGCGTACTTATAAGCTTTTATGAATAAGCTTTATATGTATAGCCACACAGAGATATAAAGCCCTCAAGGAAAGAACAAAAAGTAAAATAACAAAAAAAAATAGAGGGAAAGCTGGACAGGATGAAAAATTTCATTTATTTTTCAAATTAGTGGTTTTTTAAAAATTCCAGGAGAAAAATTACCCTAAGTAGGGATATGAGAAAGGTTAAAAAGATGTTTTAATAATAACAAGAAACAAGTGGCTATGTCAGTCTGATTGCTTCTGGGTTTGTCAGCAGATACAAGATGTGTTGCTATCATTTCAAAGAGTCTTTTATCTATTTCAAAGAGCCTTTTTGAGAAACAGCTGCAAGGAGCAAAATAAGAGAAGAAACAAAGTTTCACTGAAAAGGAATAAGTGGGTCCAATAATTTTATGTTGAACATGAACACCATTATTTGGTGTGCTTAACACCAATTCACTAAAAATATCTTAAGTCTTCAGGAACTCTTTCAGGAATTACTGTTTTCTCACTCACCATGTTGCTGTGTCATGTATTCTATTTCCCTGAAATTATTATGGATTTTTTTTTTTAAATCAATAACCTTGATGGATTGAAGTTTTATTCCTGTGATTAATATTAAACATCTAAATTGCACTAAAATTTTTTTTCCACATTCTCCTCAAAATTATAGTATTTTGACACATTAATCCAGTCTGCAACTCACCATTGTAACTGAAAAGATTAGGGATTGTCCTTAAATTTAATTGAAAAGCAATGTGTGTCTCTTCTACAATGGGGCAAAACTATTGCAAAAAGGCTGCTAAAATAAGCAGACACCATCGGCTTAGGAACTTCACAAGTAAGGTTACAGAAACATTTAGAAAAAAGGGTGTGATGATCATAGCAGTAATTTAGTAGAAAATTCTGTTTTGGAGTCCTCTGTTTGGAAATGTAGTTTAAAACAGGATAACAACATCAGGTTTTGTTTTGGCATTTTTCTTTTACAGACACTTTGTTTAAAAAGAATATCAGAATAATTCTTTATTATCATAATATTGGAGATGTTAAGTCCTTGTTCTCCCAAGATTGTTCTATGAAAGTAACAACAGAAACTGTAAAACAATGAGACTTTTAAAGTTTCAGAAGTAGCAGAGTACATGACAAAGACTGACAATCCTTTTCCAAACCACAGATCTCACAAAATCGCAGAACCATCAAGGCTGGAAGAGACCCTCAAGATCATCTTGTGCAAACTGTCAGCTTAGCACCATCGTAATCACTCATAAACCATAACCCCACATATCACATCCAGTCATCCCTTGAACACTTCCAGAGTCTGTGACTCCATAACTTCCCTCAGAAACTTGTTCCAATGCCTAACCACTATTTCAGTGGCAACTGCTTCTGTGCTTCAAAATATAATTAAATGCAAAGAAATCCTGTTAAAATACTTGTAAGAATATTATATATTAAATGTTCATTTTGAAGCTCTGTTGAATAAATAAATCCTTTTTTTTTAAACATACATGGTCAATAGATTAACTACCAGATTTAAGGTAATGCTTAAAACATGTATTTTATAGAGTCACTAGAACAATAATCTGTGGGCTAAAAAAATGGAAAGGAATTCAATTTATTTAATGAAGTATATTAATTTGAAATGGCAAAGTATCATTATGTAAAGACTAACTGTCATTACAAAATAAAAATAGTGTAGTATTAAAACGAATACACTAAGAGTTGATCAGTGACTGAGAAACCAAAGAGAGATTACATTTGTCAAAAGACAGCCATATTGTAAAGGATCAGTAAGAAGAAATACATCAAGTGTTACTAAATCTAGAAAGCTAGGAATATTCATTCATATATTATTAGTAAAAAAAGAGTTAACAGGGAAACCTTTGGCATATAGTAAACAGATAAATGTACAGATACAATACTGAAGATGAATGGAAAAAATTTAATAGATACAGAAATATCTTCAATACTTGTAACATTTTTTGTTTCAGCCATCATTTAAAAAAAAAATAAAAGACTAATTTTAATCACATACTGCATAGCATGCCAATAATTTTGACAGGGAGATAAGAATATGGGCCCAAAGGAAGAAAGAATAAGCAACGAAAGTTTTATGTTATCTCAAGCACTACAAAGCATAAGGAAATTGACCCTAAAGCAACAGAACTAGTCAAAAGGATATTTCAAGTACTGCTTGTTACTTTATAGAATGTATAGAAAAAGAATATGCATGCCCTAAGAACTAAAGAAAATGAGGAGGTCTGGAGGATTCTATATCTGTCAACCTAACTTTTATCGGGGAAATTACTTTTCCATATACTTTAAAAGTATCAGCTTTAAAGTAAGAAGCATAAGAACAGCTTTGTCAAAAATGCAAAAAAAATGCCCATCTTCATTTCTTAGCAGCCTAACTATTCTAATCAATAGGGAGAACAACATATGTAATATGTTTTTTTATTTTCCATAGTTGTCACTGTCACACTATCACATAACAAAACTTAGGAAACATGGTTCAAACACAATCACAATGTTGCATTTTATAAGTGTTTGCAGGGAAGAGGAAAGTAGACATTATACATATCTATCAGTGATCATAGTCAAGCCATAAAAGCATATTTTTTAGGTATTCTGTAAAGGTAGATCTTTACTATGTGGATTAATTAACTTCAGATCTTATTTTAGTCTGTATTTTCAGTAACCCATGTATTTCAAATATTTTTGACATATATACCTAAAGAAAAAGGGCACGAATTAATCTTCTTCTGACTCTTGGATTTGTTTATGTAATTTCTAAAAATAATTGCTGATGCAATTTACTTACTTCCTCTTTATTCTCTCATCTATAAACTCGATATAACATCCAAGTTGTATTCAATATGGTGTGTTTTAGAGAAGCTTGAGATTTCATTTCTGTTTTCTTTTTTAACCCTGAAATAGGTTCCGCCAGTCTGCCAAGGTTGTGTTCCTGTAGCGATCAGTAATTAATCATCAGTGATTTGTGATCATAGCCTTGGACCTTGTCTATTGTCCCACGATTGCACTTTCAAGGCTATTTCTATCAGCTTATGCTTGCTGTTTCCGGAGTCCCTGATATGATCCCATATTTCTTCAGTATCTTTTAAACTGTGGTTATATTTAAACAACCCAGTCACTCTTGAGTATGGCTGTAAAGTCACTGAAAACTCAACTATTAAAAATATATGAGCTATCAGAAGACACACATGCATTTAAGTATAATTTTTTTGCTAATTACTGTACAACCACTAGCTCACTATCAAAACTGGATTTTCGATTTTCCTCAAAAGACATATTTGAACACTTCATATCTTATTATTGTTGCAACATCTCCTCGTCCAACTTATTTCATTTTAAAAACAAAAGGCCTTTTTTTCCCCCTGCATTTCTGCACAGGAAAATTCAAATGACAGGATAGTTTTACTCTTCTAGATTTTTTTATTTCTCAGATTTGCTACCAGTTGTCAGTATAATTCACCACAAGCTATTTATAGATAATCTAAACTCTTTATTGGACCTTCCATAATTTCTTTCAGTGTGCCTAACTTGCATCATACTGAAATTAAATGTGGTTTTTATAGGTCATGGGGGATATTTTGTTTGGTTTTTTTCTTGTTGGTTTTGATTTTTTAATAATATAAGATTTCTGAAGTGTTATTGTAAGTATCTTTTGGTAGTTCATCTCTTCTTGTGACTATCAGCACTACTAAGGAAGAAAAAGTGTTTCATAAGTTTTTTGAGATGAGTTTTTTCTGACTTAGAAAATGGGACAATGTGTCCTCATTGCCTATCCTGAAAGAGTATAGGTGGAAAGGGGAAGTACACATATTCTCAGAGTGTTTCACATTGCTAAATTAGTTTCTGTTATGGTCACATTATCCACCCACACTATGGTTCATAGCCAGAAAATAATTCCAGAAGAGTGAGGGAAAAAACCCTAAATAATTTGTTTTTATTTTCAGCTGTCTTGTTTTAAACTTTACCTGTGCTTGAAAGTAACATTCTGGTGGACCAAACTTGTGTGCTTTGCTCCTGTTGAAAAGAATAATAGACAGAATAGTAGTGGTGGTTTAGCCTACATTTTCCATCAAAAGACTCTTTGATTACACTTAGAGATTTGTTTTGAGGTCCTAAGGCTGGAGACTGTGGAGCCAGCTGAAGGTAAAACAAACCTGCAAACAATTTTTAATGTCCTACATTGAATTTCTAATTTTGGATTTGTGGTATCAAACATAACTCCCTTACTGGTTACTAGCTCTTTGCATTCCTAAATTAGGTATAAGTAAATCAGTACTGTCAGTGAAGAAAACTAAAAACTTTTGAATTCCCAGTCAGGTGTTAAAGAGAATCTTTTGTTTTCTATGCAATAAATATTAAATGTTTCTGTCTGATTTAATGTATAGCAAACCATTATTAGAAAAATAAGAACCCAACAGGATGTTTGAAACAGGCCCTTCACATGCAGCTTTGTATTGTTAGTTTCTACCTGGAGTTGAAAACAGCAAACTGCCTTTTGAAGAGAAGAGACTTAGCAACAGAGATAAAAAAACATATTTCTGTAGAACTACAGCTCAGCAAAAGTTAGGACACCTAGGATCTCTCCAGGGAAAATGAAGAAAAGAAAAAATTATTCTCAAAATCCTATCTACCAGCAGACAGGCCAGGTAGTACATTTTTGAAACTGGGTCACTGTGAAGTCAAGAACACATTCGAGTTCAGAAGACACTATTGAAAGAATGTGAGTTTTCCAATGAGTTCAACATATAACTAAGAATATTTAGACCTGGGGTGTCCATTTTTTGCAGTTTATGTTTTATATTTTTTGGGCTGAAGAAAAACTCAACAAAATAAATTACCAAAACAAGAGAAGTAAATAGGAATTAAATCTGTTTTCTCATCCTAATGACAAATTAAGAACAGTAGAATTTAGACACCTAAATTCCAATATTAGCAACTCAATTTTCCTGTAAAAGATCCTCTTAAGAGTCTATCAAGATTTGTAGAACTTGATAGGCATTTTTGCTTGTCCGTCTCTATTCATATTATGCATATACAAGTCAATACAGTGAAGTGCAAAAACAAATTCAAAGAGTCAACTCTGAAAGGTCACAGGTCATGGAAGTCAGTCCAATATATTCCCTTTTTCTAGTCTTCCCGTCCTAAAAATGTGATTATATATTTATTGTAAATCCATCTAGATCGGAACACAAGAGAATGCTATACAGGAAATGTACAGTAATTTTACGATTATAAGCCGCACCATTTTGACTAAAATTTTGCACTGAACCCAAAGTGTGGCTTATAATCAGGTGCAGCTTATATACGGACAAAGAATGAAAAGTTGCTGTTTTAGTTTGGAGGACAGGTGTCTGCTGAGAAAGGCAGGAACTTCTCTTTGAAATGGAGAATGTAAACCCCCTCCCTCCAAATTATTATAATTTTGAAATCAAGGGGCTCTCAGGCAAAGGTATGGGAATCAGGAATAACAGTTCTTTACTAGGGAAATTAGAATAGAAATACAGTAATACTAAGAAACAAACTCCAAACCAAAGTCAGAGTACAACCTGACACCCTCTCAGGCAGGGTGTTGGTAGCAGTCTCATTAAATGGTGGTTGCATCCTCCTGCAGTGACAGATGTGATTCAGTTGGAGCAGTGCTCCTGTACAAGGTGCAGTTTCCCTCCGGAGCTCCAGTGGTGATGTGGAGAAATCCAGTTTTCCTCTGGAGTCCAGTGGAGAAAGGGGCTCCCTTAGTGTCCCAAAACCTCTGTTTTCATCTTGGTAAGAAATGTTGGGCTCTTCCCCCTGGCTGGAGCAACTTCCAATGGGATGAAGTAATTTTATCAGTCAGAGAGTGGGACTCAATGGGCCATTAGCAGAAAATGACTCGTTGGAGGAAGGATGGGTTGTGAAAAGATAAAGAACAATGCCCCGCCTGGTTTCAATGGATGGCCCATTAGCAGAATATCTGCCATTGAGTTAAGGATCACTGCCCCCACCCTCAACAGATGGTGATAGAATAGATACCTTTTATCACACTCTGTATTGTAACCTGCAGCTTATAATCAGGTGCGGCTTATATATGGACAAAGAACTAAAAGTTGCTGGCACCCGGACGTGCGGCTTATAATCAGTGAGGCTTATAATCATGAAATTACTGTACTTGTTGAAATCCTACAAGATTCTGAAATTACTGACAATACAGGACTTCAAAATATTTCCCTCTCATGCAATTAAAATATTGAAGTTTTTTTTGCATATCATTTACCTATTGAGAAATATATTGTTTAAGTTGTATAGAGAGGGGTACTGAGAAGGAGGAATACCTAACAACTTCTAAAGAAAATAGAAGGGGTGTAGAGAAAACCATTGCTTAGAAACTGTCATTTTCTAGTTTTAATTCAGGCTTAGATTATTTGATCTGTCTCAGGTAATGAACTCAAGTTGAATTCTACTTCACCACCAGTGGGGAGTAATACTGCCAACACATACATCAAATCTAATCAATTTCCTCAGATGCATTAACTGTATACACAAAATTTATGTTTCTTTTTTTTTTTACAGCTGTTGAACTACTATCTCCTAACTAAATTGCAATGGATTTATTATTAAGGAAGGCAAGCTGCTCTTCCTGGAAATAGTAATGCTTAAACAACTAGAACTTAATGCAGGAAGTTTACCTGAAACTACCTCATGCGGGAAATGCTGTGAAGTTTTTGAATAATAATAGATAAATGTTTTTTGAATAATTAGATGGGCTGCATTCTTGGTTAGCCAACAACATTCTTTGCCTTTGAATTAGGTCTTTGAAGGCAAGTATGTTTGAAGGTAAACTATTATGTTCAGTGTTGATACAATTTTGTAGATTTCAACATATATGCATTCTGAGTTTCTATGAAGTCAAAACCATGTAACTTTTAACACAAATATAGCAGTGGAAGATAAATTTGTTGTAGAGGTTTGTATTAAGCATGTAAATATATTGTTTCTTTAATTTTGTCTACCTTAGAATGAAATCAAATTCAGATTTAATTTCAAAACCAAGGAAAGTTAATGACAAAGGTAATCCAGGAGCTGGCTTTTGAATTAATTCTGCGTGACATCACTTCCTTTTAAATCACTATGTCAGAAGTTGTCGAATCTTAAAAGTAACAGTGAATTTTTCACAGATATCTATGACATGATTCAACTACCTATTAAGCTGATTTGATTTCAAACAACTTAGATTTAATTTCTCCCATTATACAATATAAATGGTAGATCCATGATTTTCTAAAAAATGTCAATATATGTTGCTTATAAACATTCTTCCTACAATAATAATAAAATCTTCAGACACTTACTGTCTCTAGAATGTGTTTTATATGAAAAGTGAACATAATTTAGTTCTTGTTTTTATAAAAGAACCTCTGATACAAAAAGACAATAAAAATGTCAACAATAAAATACATACTATTTTATCTGAATTGTATTAAATCCAGACAAAAAGTAATCTTTTTAGACATAAAAATGCCCCATATTATGTAATTCTTAAGAATTTTCATGTTTTTCAAGCATTTTTAAAAAAAGAAGTATTATCTTTGAATAAAGGATGCTACTTTTGAAATATAAGCTGTTTGAGTTTAAAGATCAGAAATTCTTATCTCCCTGAAGCTTCCCAGTCTTCTTTGTACTCAGCTGAAAATAATTGCAAAGGTATACCAAAACATTTCTACTGTGTATAAATAGATATCTTACCCCATAACTGTGTTTTTCCATCTTTTTTTTTTCTTTTTTCCTTTTTTCCCTCCTGGCCAGTCGGAAAAATGAATACCTGGATAAATATGCTGCAGAAATATTGCGCTGCCTAAAACAGAAAAAAATCCTTTTGAATAGATGAGTGTATTGTCAGAACATTTCATTGAAGAATCCTTTGTCGTTATATGTTGTATTTAGGAGTATGCATGAAATAAGTAATGGTAAAAGGCCAAATACTCAGACTCCAGGAAGTTTCCATGCTAGACAAGTAGTACAAATCTCCAATTGAAGTGAATTGGTTGCTACGACGATAAAAGCTGGCAAATAATAATTACAAATTCAGAGTACATATATAGTACATTTCCACTAGCATTTGACAGAACTTATTTGCATATGCAGTTTTCAAACCTTAAAAGCAAGCAGTGATGTCTATAAAGAATTATTACTTTTTCTCCTTGAGACAATGGAAATAAATTTTTGTTAAAGGTTTAGTCTATGGGAAAATTTATAGGATAAGACAGGGAATGAGAAATTGATCTGTGTAATAATATTCTTTAGGAAACTAATAGATTTTCTTTCTGCCAAAATGCTGTGGTTCAACTCTCTTTGCATGGTTTCATGCAAGGAGGGAATTTGCACCCATAGACAGGAAAGACACAGTCATAAATCTTGAATTATTCCAGCTTTAGAGGTGTTTCAAAGGATTTTTTTATCAGAATTAATCAGTTTTCAGAATAGCTGCTATGAGAGCTATGCACAGCCTCTGCTGTCAAAGGACCCATCTACTTAAAATCACCCCCAAACACCCAAGAGATGAATAATTTTGCAAAAATAATGTTTTATTATTTCTGTGAATATTTTTCAGTACTAGGCAGTCAGTATATTACTTGTATAATGCTAAAAATACACAATTCAATTTCTCTTAGCAAATTTTCATCTATTCCCATAGAAACAGTTTTCCTCTTCTGTGTTTGTAGCTATGAAAAACAAAACAGGAACCGTGGAAAACAAAAGGAATAGTTTGGGCATTGCCATTTTTCCATGCACTTTATGAAATGGTGAGCATGATTTCAAACAAGATCAATGTGCTTCTGAATATTTAAAGACCAGCAGGATTCTCATCCCTGTCACCAGACACAGCAAGGACAGGGGAGGTGTCTCTGAGAGGGCCTTGGCTGATTGGATCTGGTTCTTCCCTCCTGCTCCCCTCCCATGTAGGGACTTCCTAAAGGCTATCAATGGGGCCAGGGAATGCAGACCAGGATCTCCAAGCATGATCACCAGCCCAAGGAGAAAATAAGGCACAATGTCAGTATCAGAATCATACTCTTCCAAGAAAAGAGAGAAGAACCCCATCAAACTTCACCTCCCTCCAGGTAGGAGAACTTGTGTTACTGCAGTATACTGCAGTGTTCTAAAGCAGAAATTTCTGTAACTGGACTAATTATGTGGACTAGTATATTAGTTAAAGCACAGATTGGATTGACAGTAGCAGACTTACAGCTGCACACGTAATGTATGCTCCATTTTTTTCCTTGGCAAGATTTTCAGTGTAACAAATCCAATGGCATCAATGTTTTGGGAATAGAAGACTAGGGCACACACTAGTGAGATTATATTTCACTATAGCAATTGTTCTTTCTCTATAAATACCTCCACAGTTAATCATCCAGAAGCCAGTGAAGATGAGAATGGTTTGTGTTAGCAGTATTAGGACTGTTGTCTCTTCTCCAGTTGCTCCAGTCCAGAATCTCTCCTGCCCAGTAGCTGGAGGTCAGACCCATGTCCTGAAATTCAGGTGTGAGCCACAGATGCAGCTGCTGCTTTCCTGCAGCTGATACCAATGGCCAGGGGTGCCCACCACTTAGTTTGACTCTAGTAGCTATTCCCAAATCTCACTAACATATGCTCAGGTCTCCCCTGCACTCTTGCTGCACATGCACACATACAAACACACACGGAATAAAGAGTGAGATTGTGGTTAGAGACAGTTGATTTAACAGGTAGATATAGGAAAACAGGACAGAGTGCAGTGATCAAGCATAGGGTTCAGCCAGACAAGCACACTGACAAATCCTGTTTTACACACTACCAACACCTTTTATATACCTATCCCTATCTTTGTTCCCCCCTGCTCCTCTGTTGGTACTGTCACACCAACCCACTACAGCAAGCAGAACCACTAGATTCTCATTCTCATCCATTGCAAATTCCTGGTTTGCCTCCAGTTTTTCAAAAGCCCATAAATTCCACATAGCTGTGCAATTTAGCATTGTCTTGTATTGGAGTAAGAAAATACAAGAGGTTAGATAGGCTATTTTAGAACAGTAAAAATGAAAAAATAACACTAGAGTAATGCTTTAAGTTTCTAAAATATTTTCTTGAAGTTTTTCTTTGCAATAAAAGTTTTTTGAGCTTCAGGACTTGTCCAAATGAATGCTGTAAAAAAATTAGACCTTGGTATTATCTTCAGTTTGTGACGTGGGGAGAGAGGGTGAAATAGAATTATCCCGGGTAACTAGCAATAGAGTAAGAGAAAGACTCAAGCTGGGCCAGGGAAGGCTCAGGTTGGACCTCACAAAGAATTTTTTCACTGAAAGTGTGGAATGGGCTTCTCAGGCAACTGGTGGAGTCACCATCTCTGGAAGCATTAAAGAAAAGACTGGATGTGACAGTGCTGTGGTTTAGTTGACAATGATTGCAGTGTTTGTCTAAAGGTTGGATTTGATGATGTTGGATATTTTTTCTAGCCTTAAAGATTCTATGATTCTATGATTCTGTTGAAATGGAAAGCAGTAGAATGGAACAATTGTGATTTCTGACTTGAAGAGTTTCCTAGGCAACACTTCTGAAGCTAATACACACTCAATGTCCTGCAGCTTCATCATTTGCAATGAGAAAATAACATAGTAGGAAATAAGACTGAGCCTACCATATGTTCATGGTTACCAAGATAGTTCTTCTTTTTTCTACCTATAAATTTTGTTCCAGTGGAGCTTGAGGACTTCTGACACATTTAGAATTTGAAGGTTTGACAAGGCCACAGAACAACCAGAACTGTCAAATTTGTAGTACACATATTGCTAGCACAATATAAATTAAATATATAATATATTTGGTGTAAATCAGGTCTGCTGCTGATGCCAACAATCTGTGTAAGTTGAATAAATTCAGCATGCCCTGAATATGTCAAACACACTATGTTTGTATACACCAACAGGGAAACACATTCAGAGATAGGGCTAATGTTGTGGAGGGGGGTTGTATGGATACAGTCTATAAAAAATGGATGACACAAAATACAAACATACTTAGGTAGCTACACAAGGCAGATGACTATATTTATATTCAGTATTGCATCAAATTGGCAATATTAAGCTTCTAGCAGGTGAGACAATCAGTGGTTGATGCAAGAAAAGTGCAAAAGATGTAAATATTTTTGTTTCTAAATGAAGCAAAAAAAGTTTTTCATATTAATTTTGGTTTTGACTAGTTATAAAGTCATTGTGTCTTTATTAAAAGAAAAAACTCAATTCCCAGAAGCATTTATTTGAGCTAACCCAAGAATTTAATGCTTTTAGAAACAAACCTGGATTAGATTATGGTGTTGTTCTTGCTTAAAACCTGAGGAAACAATACTTGCAAGTACTGTTGTACTTGCATGCATGCTTTGGACAGTGTAGCCTATGTTATCTTCTAAATTTATATAAATGACTGTTGATACCCACCAACTGAAGATTTTCTCATAAAATCTATTTCAGAAGCTCAGAAAAACAAAAACAAAAACAAAGGAGTAGAAAAATGCAGTAAGTCCAGCACTTTCCTAGAAGAAGCTTTACACTTCCTGGCATCCACTGGGTAGATTATAATGAACCTTAAGATTTGAATTTTTTGACAGCAGGTATTAAAGACTGCTTTCTCTAAATCTATTTTCAGAAAAGACATGTATGTCCTGGACATTAAGTGAATCAAAGCAAAGACACAACAAGATTTAAGAATAGTAAGTATAATTAAAAGTCTAGTGTCAGAGAAAAATAGGTTATATAAGAAAAAGAAAGGCAAATGTAAATTATGGTCACTGTGTGCTTTGCCCTCATATGACATGGCTTTGTACAATTTACAGTCAAGAAACCAAAGTTAACTGGGTTGCACAGCTAAATGCTGCATTGTTTCATCTTAAAAAAAAAAGTTTAAAAATAAAAGAAAAACCTTAAATTTACCATGCAAATATAAAACATTTACAAATGTGTTAGCTACAAAAAGAAAGGTAGATATACCTATTATTAAAAAATTTCAGGTTGGTGTTCAATTTGAGAAAGGTATAAAGGAGAGTAAAGAAAAAATTCACCATTCTGTTCTGGCTAATTAAATTTAAATATTATTACCCCTGGAAAGTACATCCAAGGTTATCATATAACTGATTTGTACATTCCTAATTTTGTCTTAAAATAGGTCAGCAGATTAATTTCAACAGAATTAGCTGTTTTGTGGAAAATCATATTTTATTAATAAATTGATTGTTTTGGAATGATTGCTGTTCATTTTCCTTGGGGTATCGTGGTTTCACATCGTTTGTCTTCCTATCCGTGGTAAAGTTCCTCTGAGCACCCTGCTTAGCTCCTGCCCTCAAGAGCTCTTGGCTGTTCAACACATCCTTTATGTCTTCAAATTTCTGCTCAGGAAGGATATACAGCTTTCATACCTTGCCTGTATTTAAACTTAAAATTTTCAAATCTATGAAGAGATTTTTTTTCCTCTAAATATGGTATTGCTTTTCTCAATCTAGAAGTTTTTTGCTCCCGTAACAATTTCTTTTACACTGCAAAAGTAAGGGAAAAGCAGTTGGCACGTTACAGAACTTCCACCATCATCTTCATCTCCATTTAAAAATTCATTCTTCAATTTAAAAAACCCCAAAAATCTGGAAGAGTATGTCTCAAATATATATTTGGATGGTGAGCTAAACATTCTCAAAACATAGCTATCTAGATCTTAAGACTCTCTATATATGTTAGTATAGATATGCACAATGTTAACCATTTTGAGCCTCCATGGGAAAGCAAAGTAAGCCCTGTCTTTCTTCACAGGAATGAATACAGAGGCTTTGTTTTCCAAGATGTCCAAGAATGACTAAATTTCAGATGATTAAAAAAAAATAAAATTTCCACACACCATTTTTTTTATCAGCTGAAAATTATTTGATTGTTTTACAGGATATAATTCATTCCTTTGCTTTGTCAGTTTAATTTCACAGATCACAATGTGGTCTGCCCACAGACAGATTAAATGAGTAGCTTCAAATTAATGATCTCTTTCAATAAATTTTCTGACGGAGTATCCATACTAAGCAGAGGGAAAAAAAGGCAACCCTCTTTCATATTTTTCTTAGCTATAATTAATGGATATTATGAAGAAAAAGCTGCAGTCATTTCATTTTGAAAGCTTTTTTAAGGGAAAGAAAATGGAAAAGGCAATCTACTAGAGGGTATTTTATGCACCTGTGTGAAGATGGTTACATTTGTTCCCAGGAATATTTAAGAGAGATATTTTGATAATGTGCTATAAACCTTTCTTTTTGTCTATTTTGACAATAGAACTGAATGTATGTGGATCTGTTTCATAGCATCCTGGAAGGTTGGCCTAGTTCTGGAGAACCATCTGGAGATTTCATCTTTTCACAGGTTCTTACTAGCAGACCATCACTACATATTTTGCTTTTAAAAATTAATATGAGAAATATGATTTGTACGAAAGGGGATCACTGAAATTTCCCAGAAGATGTGTGACTGTGGGAAACTAGAAACCCAGGCTGTAAAGTTTGAATGCAACTCTAGCTGCAAATGTATGAACAGTATTCTTTAGGAGGAGGTTTGGAAGAACTTGGAACTAACTTAGGTTTTATCATTGTTGCTCTTCAGCTATCTACATAAGAAAAAAGTGTCAATAACAAAATTCAGGAGTATAAGACTATCAAAGTATTGTAAATATTTTCTTTCCTATGACACTATGAATTCATTATTCTTTTGAAATAGACAGATGACTGCAAAAATTCATAATATTTTAACATAATCGTGTCTTATGCCTTACCCTCTGAAAGGCTATTAAAAGAATATTCTCTCAGTCTGCAGTAGGATTTTGGATGTTATTTCCTCCCTGACACTGAATTTTCTTTTTTCTCTGTGTTTTATGCTGCCCAGATGTCACTTGAACAATGCTTATGGTAGGCTGTTTACCTTCATTTACTTTTCACATACAAATTATTAATTTATTTGTTTTTGTTGCATTATAAAGCATATGGACCATTGTCCTATAGTAAATTAACTGTACTTCTTTGTCTTTTATTTAATCTATAATGCAGGTAAATACCACATTATTACTGATCTCTGCACCCTGTGATATCCCCAAATGAAACAATAGCCTAGGAAGTCTTTGCAAAACAGAAAACTTTAATCTTTTCTAATTTTTGTTCTGCTCTTGGCTAGTTAGAAAGTAGTTATTAAAAAAATCTGCAAACGTTTCATAATTGCTTCCATGCTACATTTCAGCAAAACTTATATCCATTAAATTTTTGTTAAGGACAGAATCTCAAGTCTCAAAGATATTTCAGAGGAAGTAGAGATTAAAAAGATTTTTTAAGCTGGCAATAGGAAATGTAGATAGAGCGAAACCAGGATGAAGAACTTTAAATATTTAATTGTGCGCATTGGAAGAAGAGAAGGGGAAAATAGGAAAAGAAGAGGGAGACAGAACAATGGAAGAAAGAATACAGAGGGAGGAAAAAAAAGAAATTAAGGAAAGAAGGGAAGTGAGGAGGGACCACATGAGTATTATTTGTCTTAACTGCTCATTTTCTGCTCTGAAAACCCAATTTTAAATTATTTTCATCCCCAAATTTTCTCCAGAATACTGGAGTCTGCTGCTATTTCTCAACACAAGACTGAAAAATTTTTTCATGACATTGCCTGTTGTCTCTGCAAGGAAGGTTGTGAGTCCTAGCCAAAGTTTTTCTAATGCCCAAGTTTTTCTCATTTAGAGACTCCCTTTCAGGCCAAAAAATATTCTAATAATTCTATAGGATATCCATATATATATATAGGATATATAATGAAAGATTCTTCTCCAAAGCGTGGAGAGCATTAGCAAACAGTAAAATTCTCATAGCCTAATCAGAGAAACAAGAACACTGATTCTACTCCTTCTGACAGCTTCACGAGTCAGTAAAGACACCTATCACCATGAGTAAATGGAAGAGATTCTTCAGATCACATCAAAAGCTGAGAAGTGTTACTGCCTAGTGGTATGGGACACATTATAAGATGCAGGGGAAGTGCATTTTGAGATTGTATAGGACAACTGGGATGTTTAGAAAAAGAATCAAAGGAAGGGAAAAGGACACATCAAGGTTCTTTGGAGGGACCAACCATGAGAAAATTGGTGGGTAAAAGGTATAGTTGTGTTTAATAGGCTACTGGTCAGTACCTATGTCTGACTGTGTTCTACACCTGATGAACAGTTTTGTCATCTTGAATTCCAATTCTAGTTATTTTCCTGGGTGAGATGTTCTTTCATATCGTCTGTGTACCTCTGTGTATATGTGTATATGCAGAGATTTTATATGACAGCAGATGGACTAGGATTATGAGTCAGAGAGGACAATATTTCTCTGATACTAGCAACTGGAGCAAGGGAAGGTATATACAGTGGTGAGTGATCACTAGCAAACACCAAGTCAGACTAATCAGCCAGTTGGATAAAAGTCTTGGAAGCCCGAAGTTTGGGCCAGACCAGATAATGAAGAGAAGAGATGGCCTGGAAAGTGGCTACTAGGAGGGACCAGTTGATCTAAATCAACTGGTGGAGGATCTGTTGGGTCAACTGGGAAACACATTAGCAGGTGTGTAACCCACATGAGGCAACTGCAGACAGGAAGATTCAAGGGCGGGGGTGTGTGTGTGTGCATGTATAGGTGAGGGCACGTGTGTACAGTGTGTACATTGACCTGCAGATCTCTGTAACTCTCATGACAAGATGCCAGCAACTGATGAGAAAAAGGATACAGGGATAGTCTGGAGATCTAGCAGAAGACCTTCATCCTGAACTACCATAGAACAGAATGGAACAAGGCTGCTGTTGCTGTTTGTATTTGTATGAGTGCTGTGTATCCTGTGTTAATTTGTTCACTGGCTGTACTTGCAAATGACTAGATGTCATTTTGTTTGTCTAGGGTGAATATAAACTTACCCTCTCTACTGGTGGTATTTAGAATCAGGGAACTGAAGAAACCCTGCCTTTTCCTAGTTACCAGACTCAACAATACCTAAATAATCTACTCTCTATTTCATCATAAGTATCGGATTAATTGTGTCATCATTATATTTTTAAATTCACCATAAATGCTTCATATTCCGTCTCACAGAAGAAAATAATCAGAAAAAAAAGGTTTTTTTTTTCAAGAAATTAATCCACAAAAACTGATTTCTGATTTTATATATATATATATATATATATATATATATATATATATGTAGAGATATATATATACCCACAGATTCTTTCTATAGATTTTCTTTAAGGTCAACATTATGTAGAATTCTGTATAGCAATTGTAGAAACAATACAGAAAGAAAACTCTGCACAAAACTTCAAGAAAGACAAATATATTGTGCCTTTTCTAGCAGCATATCCATTGTTAAGTATGTTTCAGTGCTAGGGAAATAAATAAGTATCCAGGTGTTAAGTAAATAAAGGGTCCCAAACAAAAATGAGGACAAGAGTTTAAAAATATAGACAGAAATAAATATGAATAATTAGCAGGGATTAAACAAGTACTTGAAATTGTTTGTTATGCAAATTTACCTTGCCAATTGAAAACGTTATTCATTAGGGATTTGTTAAATGGATCAGTGAAGGTGTTGCAAATTTGGACTGCTAAGAGCTGCCTGAACTAAATCTGGGAAATGTCAAATGTCTCTTAGGTGGAAAGGACTCCAGCACTTTTTACCATTCTTGTCAGTAACATGGATGGTGGGATTGAATGCACCCTTAGCAGGTTTGCTGACAACACCTGTCTGGTGTGGAAGGGCTGCCATGCAGAAGGACCATAGTAGGCTAGAGAGGTGTCCCCATGAGAACCTCATGACAGCCCATGAGAATCCTGCACCGGGATCAGATCAGTCCCAAGCACAAATACAGACTGGGTGGTAAATGAATCCAGAATAGCCCTGAGGAGGAGGAGGACTTGGAAATGCTTGAAATGAAAAACTCAACGTGTACACTTGCAGCCCAAAAAGACAACCACATTCTGGGCTGCATCAAAAGCACTGTGACCACCAGGTGGGGAATTAAGTTGCATCTCCCCCTCTAGTCCACTCCTGAGAGACATTATCTGGATTATGTGTCCACCTCTAGAGCAGCCAACACAGTAAAAATATTGCAATGAGTCCAGAGGAGGGCCAGTAAGTTCATCACAAGGCTGGAACACCTCTCTTTTGAAGAGTGACTACAAGATTTGGCGCTGTTCATCCTGGAGAGAAGAATCAAAAGGATTTTATCCAGGGTGTTGCTCAACATTTAAATTGGTCTAAGCAGAGTGAGAACTGCCTGGGCCAATGTGCAGGACAGCACAAAATGCATATTGGAAGAGTTCTCTTAGACAAATCAGTTAGAAGTTTTATTGTGGAGGTCTGAAGTGTAGTCTACCACCTTGTCTGACATCTGTTAATGCCCACATTCTCACACTGTCTTGCTGATGGTGACTAGACCCCTAACTATAATTTTCAGTGTATAGTCTAAATAGAGATATGATACTAGCAAGACAGTAGCAGTATATGTTTTTGCCTGTCAAATACAGAAAAAAGATATATGATATCTTCTAATTTTATTTAGGTATCATATCAGTTATGGTAATTAATGGACTTGCTATGATACTGCTTAAAAGGAAGAAATATAAATAGGAAATTTTTACCAGAAGTTTGTTATTATTTACTGTTATTATTTGCAAATTTGGTGGCAAAACAAATGTTGAAATGCTTTCATGAAGAAAATCATTATTGCTAGTATGAAAATTAACTGCTTTGCTTACCAGACAGCACTTGGACTGGCACAAACTAGACCAGAAGTCAGATTATTTTACATAAATGTGGACACTCCATGAAAACTGAAATTGCATGGAACACCATGGGTTTATCTTCATGTTGAGGAAGACAGGTAATTTTATCATAAAACACAGAAAAGTCATTCCAGGATAAAGTAGCTGAATTTTTAAAAAGAAGAATTAAATACTGTATTCATTAAATCATTGTTTATGTAATAATTAATTTTAATTAGAATCAGACTTAGAAATTTACATATGCATGCTAAATTCAGAAAGTATGTATGCAGTTTTTCACTTCCCTTCTTCACTTTTTTAATACAAAAATCCATGTGAAGAAAGTCCAGAAAGGCTGATGTGAGAAACCAGGATTGTACACAGTTTCTTGCTCACATTGCAAGTAAAAGAGTTGATGAAAGAGTTGTTGTTTGGTAAAAGATATGCAGAAAACAAATATGAAACCCCCCCTTTTTTTTCAGCCCAGGACTATTCTCCAAACAGCAGTTATTGGGATTGTTGTTAGTAACTATTCCCAATACCTTCAACAATAGTATTTACATGTTCTTGTCAAAGCCTTTTGTAGTTCATTAATAAACTTAAATTAAAGAGTAAATACAGCTCATTACTGTGATTATAAACACAATATAATCACAAATTATAAACAATTTAATTCTGCTTTTGTTAAATCTTTAGTTATCTAGATCAATCTTAATTTCTCTTTATACTGTAGCTTTAAGCACTGTGTGAATTTCTTTTTTTTTTTTTTCAGAAATTATATTCCATGACTGAAAACAAAATCGTATTTTATCCAAGGTATTTCTACGGTCTTTTTTTATGACCTTTATAATTTTTCTTGCTTTTTGCATCTCTACTGTAATGATAATAATTTTAATATTTCCTTTTCTATTGACATAATAAGTGAGGGATAACATGGGGAAGAAAGAGGCTTGGACAACTGAACTAATTAAAGCACTTCAAATGCTGGCTGAGTGAAACACTACAAATACATGTATCACCATCTGGGTCTTATTGATCTTACTAGTAGCACCATTGTTGCCTTTTCAAAATAATTTGCTAGCAAAGGTAATATTTGTTTCTGTACTTGTACACATATTTGCACCTAACATGATACAGCAAAATGTTGTCTGTTATCTCAGCATTTCACCTACTCCATATTGTTATCTCAGAAAAAAACCCTCTGTCACTTCTCCAGACTTCACATTCAATATCACAAAAGGCTGTTCTGTCTAGAACATGGCAATCCATATATATTCTCTATGTATCTATATTCTATATAGGAGCTTCCTAATTTCCTTGCTTGCAGTATATTGTTTTAGCCCACTGTATCTTTGTTGGTCTTTTTTTAACTAGTGCTTGCTTAGTTGGTAGCTTTGCCCTTGGGCAAGTGTTTGATGAGCTTGTGAATGGGCATGATGCCATCCAAACAGATGTGATAGAAAATAATCAGCCAACAGGCCCTCTTGTATGTATAAAACATATTTGTAAAGGGCAAAATTCTAATCTGGAAATGTTCAAATAACTGCTTATATTATGTAGTATTTGGTTGAAGGATCTACCATTGTTGATCTAGTTTTGAATTCTACTTAAACACTTTGCTTTCAGGGAAAACAAGCAAAAAATTTTTTATGTCACATAGAGGAGCATTTTGTACTATTAGAAATAAAAACTATCTTGAGAGTAGAGAAAAGGGATTCCCTTTCTTGTTTTCCTTTTTCTTTTCTTTTCTTTTTTCCTTTTCTCAGCAAGAAATTTCACGCAGTGTGCCAAATTTGATTTCTAAACTTTAGTTTCAGGAATAGTGAGTTACATAACAATTTAAGCATTCCCATTGACCTTCACCCATGGGAGGGACCCAACACACAGGAGAGACAGGGATAGATTGTGAGGAGCCCTCCTCCAGAAAAAGGGGAGCAGCACAGTCTGTGATGAGCTGACCTCCATTCCCCATCCCTCTGAGCCACTGAGGGGGAGAAGGTAAAAAACTCATAACTAAAATTCAGCCTGGAAAGAAGGAAGGAGTGGGGAGAAGGTGTTTCAACATTTAGTTTTTATTTCTCGTTATCCTACTCTGATTTGATAGGTGATAAGTTAAATTAATTTCCCCATCTTGAGTCTGTTTTGCTATGACAGTAATAGCTGAGTGATTTGTCCTTGTCCTAATTGCAACCCATGAGCCTTTTCCTGTATTTTGTCTCCCCTGTCGAGCTGAGGAGATGGATGTTAGAGTGTCTTTGGTTGATAGCTGGCACCAATCCAGGGTCAACCCACCACAAAACTTTACAAATAAGATGAGAAAAATTTGAACCACTAAAATGTTAAATTAATAAATAATTAAATGAATAAGATCAATTGGTGTGGTGGCTGGACTTCCCCTCATAGTTTTGTACTCTCATTACATCTGTACTTGTGTGCATAGGCTCAAGGTCGTCCTCTTTTAGTCCTGATTTTAGTTTATTTTCATTATTCTTAAAATCTTTTCATTTCACATCATCCTTGGCTTGCCAACCTCGTGCACTGCCTCCTCCCATGACTGTGAGTCACCTTCTCCCTCCCTTGATGTACCTTTTTGAAAACCCTCATCACCAGGTTGACCAGGTTGATATTTTTTTTTCCCCACCTGTAGATCCATAATTGAATTGAATAATAAGGAGTAATTGAACAATAAGGATGGCTCAGCATACAGACCATAAGCATCTACATCTAGACTCCCAAGTTTCCAAATCTCTAGATTGTTGTCTAATGTCTTAGTAAGCACTACGTTTAGAGTAGACTCTAGTGTTCCAGCTTCAGCTGCAGCTGAGTCCGTTGACTATCACTGTTAATTATAATAAGATTTGAGAGACCTGGATATCATGTAGATTCTTATATTCAGTGTTCTCCTCAGGTGTTCCCAAAGCATGCAACACCATCTGGAGTGTCCTAAATTACCCATCTTGACCTCCAGCTACTAACTTGGAAGCATGTTGATCTATTATCTATATTCTGTGTCAATTCTCTGTTTTCTAAGACAGGTTACTCCTATCCTCAGCAGACAGGAGTAACCTGCCTTAAGGTAGCCTGTTTGAGCTGTTAGAGACCTAAATCCCACACTAAATGTTTTCAGGGGCCTAAGAACTAAAGTAGAGCTTGGAGCTATTATTATCCTAGCACTAGGGAAGAAATTGGGAGAAATAAGTCCTTCTTTATTTTGCCATAGACATATGCTTTCCAGGCAGACAGAAACACAGTTCCAAAGCAGAAACAGATCTTCAATTACTTGCTCAAGCAGCTTAGAATCTAGAAGCTGCATACATCTATTACATGGACTGAGGCACAAGAAAAAAATAACATTTGGGGTATAAGCACTTGTCATAGGCATTTGGTTGCAGCAGAGCATGAAGATAATAATGAATATAAACCAATGAGAAGAGGGGCTTTGTAAGTTCTATGGCACAGAGAGCAACTTGTTTGCTTTTTTTATTTGAGCAGGAAAACTTTCAATTCTGCAAAATATTACCAAGAAACATAATAATAGAAACACAGATATAAATTTTATTTTTGCTTTTTCACTTAAAAAAAAATAATTAATTGATTACTTTATAGTTTAGAACTTACTTAGCATTTTAAAACTTTAAATCTCTTTGCAGCCCTATTTCAATATTTGATATTGTCATTAGCTAATAAATCAGTAGAACAGCTGTGATTATTCCTACTATTGATGTAATCTTAAAACCAGCAGGTATTTACTACTCCTAGTCTGCATTTTGCTTGAAAATGCAATAATTTGAAAATGCACTTTCACTGACTCTCAAGTATTTCTGTCTGTTACTAGATAAGGTAAATGAAGAAACAAACCCTAATGGCACAATCGTTTAATTTTAGAACAACCATTTCATTTTAGGTGAGAGAAAAAGCAAATTATTGTGTCTAGGTGCATTCTTGGTGTCCCAATCAATGTTAAAGAGAATAATGCACTTTCCCGATTGATTTTTCACACAAAGTAAACATATTTGTAGTGCTTGCTCACTAAGTGAGTAGCCAAGTATGGATTCTGTTGCCTTTTTTGTAAGTTTATTTTTCTGATGTGCAAATACAACAATGCATTAAATAAAAGATTTTAAATCAGAGTGTTTTCTCTTTTTAACTTGCTATTTCATTAAACCAAATGGCAGAATCTTTTTTGACTGCTTTCATCACTCCTCACCTCTAAATAATTTGTCAAGGGTTAGACATTCAGGCTGGACTTCACTAAAAAGAAACAAGTAAGCAACCTTGAAGAAAATACCCCAAGAATTCTGTTTCATGATAATTCTGTCTTAAGAAGAAAAACTTCTATATGAAATGCAGAATGAAGTTTGAAACCTTGAATATTGCTGTGAAGCTAAAGTGTCATTCTTAAGCCAACCACAATAAGCATTGATGCCTTCATCAAAAGCAATTCTGTAAAACATTTGTTAAGTAGCACTTATGAAAAGCACCCAGCTAAAAGAAAACTTGTTCAGTCCTATATACATTATTTTCAGTCCATTTGAAAAACGAATTAGGAATCTAGTGAATTTTTTTTCAGGAAAAGAGCTGTATCATTTATCACAAGTAGAAATTGCTTAATCATAATGTTTTATTTGTCAATATTTATTAGCCCCCCTCAAACTCATAAATCTTCATTCTTAGCTCAGTTCTCTTAACCTTTAACTAGGGTTAAGCACTCACAACCCTTAATTAGTTTCCCATTTCAAAGCTTTTGGATTCTTGGCAGACCTTCTAGATCCCTTCTACACTGAACAAAAACACCCACAAACTCCATTCAGTTATTGTATTTCTTCTTTTAGATTTTAATGCCTGACAAGAAGTTAATCCTCCTTCAGCCAGAGATTCCATGGCTGCTTAGAGAGAGTTAGTATAGACATTTATATCTGCTCTTCCCCTTGTGTTACAACATGAAATCTGTATTGCCTGTATCCCACAGAGAACTGCTAAAATCACTTTTTAAGCCTATAGGGTGATGTGTTGTAATAGTAAATCATTCTGGCCAGGCTCACTGCAGGCTGTTTCCTGTGTCGGTCTGGTATGATGAAAGCAGTTAAATGAAATATAGCTCTGGTCTGAATTGAACAGAGCTATGGAAAAAGGAAAAGCAGAGGGGAAGATATTGCAAGTAATACCAACCTCTCCTTTCTCTCCTCATTCTCACTGAGATTGAGTGAATTCTTAAATTAGGACAAGCCACCCAGCACTTTACAATTTTTTTTTTTATTCCTCTTCTCTCCCCAGCATCCCACCAAGGTAAGCACTGTTTTCCAAGCATCCTAAGAAATGTTGATTGGTGTACTACTGACAGCTCTGTATGAGAACAGCAAACCCCTAGATGTCCTTTGCTGCTGTCCTTCATCAACAAAAGAGTGATGTCAAAGGCCAGGAATCATGGAGCTTTCACTTTTTCGTTATGTGCATTGATCAAAGGATTTACCCAATTGAGTATCCCCTCAGAAGAAGAAACTGGGGGTTTAACAAGGAAGAAGGTGTGGAGAACCAAAAGATTTGAAGTACAAAACCTTTTTTTTTATTATAGCTGAGGACTGACAGCCTATCTTTCTATGCACTGTTTCTTCCAGTTTTCATTAATACCATAGACTTCCTTCTTATTCCAATTTTAGTATCTCTTTGTTTCATGTCCCTCTAGAAACCCTGGTTTCATTTTATATTTATAAAAGCTTCTGTATAAACTAGACTGCACCAGCCAGAACTTTGGAAGCAGGAAACCTCTCTGCCACCCAGCCACATCCTTTTAGCAAACATCCAGTACATATTAAATAAAGAATTTTAATTTCTTACTCCATTTGGTTTATGTAGCAATGTTTTACTAACAGGATGGAAGCTTAAGCCATGGCTTCTGTGGAATGACATTGGGAGCTGCTTGTGTGTTCAACAGAGCTGATTTCAAGAGGGACCCTTAATTTGTCAGAGCAAAACCCATCAGCAATCCAGCTAGAGCCCCTGTGAAAACATATTTCAGAAAGGGTAAAACCTCCTGTGCAGCAGCTGTGTGAGAAAGGAGTGAGAAAATATTGCAGAAACAACTCTGCAGATACCAAGGTCAGCAAACAAGGAGGGAGAGGAGGTGCTCCAGGTGTCAGAGCAGATTCCCCTGCAGTCCCTGGTGCAAACCATATTGAAGCTGCTGTGCCCCTGCAGCCCATGGAGGACCAGAGTGGAGCACAAATCCACCGGCAACCCATGGAGAACCTCACACCAGAGCAGGTGAATGTGCCCTAAGAATCTGCGTAACAGGAACAGCCCATGCTGGAGCCTGCTCCTGACAGGAATTGAGGCATGTGATGAGTACACACAGGATTAAGTTTTCTGGCAAGAACTATAGCCTGTGGGGAATCCATCCCAGAGCAGTTCTTGAAAAGTTGAAACGTGTGGAAAGGACTCACATGGGAGAAGTTTGTGAAGGACCCTATCTTATGGTAGGGTCCCACACTAGAGGGGAGAAAAGAGTGAGAAGGAAGGAGTGGCAAAGTTTTATGAGTGACTCCAACCCACATTCCTCATCCATCCTGCACCACTAAAGACAGGAGGTGGTAGAAAATTTATCAGTACAATTGAGAGACAGAAGAAGAAAGGGGATAAGAAAGGTGTTCCCAGTTTTGTTTTATTTCTCATTATCCTACTCTGTTATTAATCTGCAATCAATAATTTCCATCGTCAGATCTGTTTTGTCTATGATGGTAATTGATTTTGATTAATAAGCTTTTTCACTGTATTTTCTTTCCTTTTCCTGCTGAGGTGACGTAGTTTTGTCAACAAAGGTAAGAGGGTAAGTTGTGTTACAGTCATGGCTGTATGAGAAAGAATGAATGTGGTTACCTCAAAACTGCAGAGTATGTTCTTAAGTATGGGATTACTGGGAGTGCCACAACAGTCAGAGTCAGTAATAGACCAAAGGGGCCCAGAGGAAAAAAAATCTGATTCTTCTTCAAGAATTCAGGATGTGTTCAGTTGTTGGCCTATTTAAAAAGCAATTACATTTTTAATGGAGGAAAAAGATCAGGAAAGAAAACTAAAGTGTGCAAAATACCTTTTTCCATTATGTGAAACATGTTACTCTGACCTGAAACAGCCAGTCTGTTTTCCACATATAGAGAGTTTCTGATGGAGCCCTAGATAGCATTTGGAGAAAGGGGCCATCTCAGAACTCCAGAGGACCAGCATAGACAAAAGACATTCGATGACTGTAGAAATAATTTGATTCTGCTAAAATACAACTATGGTACTAGTTGGCCAAATGACAGCAGCAGCAGAGAAGGAATCAAAATAAAACCAACTTTTATGACCTCATTTTTGTGAAGTCTGTGCAAGACCACTATCTCTATAGTCCTGGTCTGGCTATTTTCCAGAAGAGATGGAGACTTACAAAGGAAACAATTTTGAATACATAAAAGTTTTAGTGGTGGATTAATATATTAAATAATAATTTTTCCATCATAAGAAGTTAGACCTTCGATTTCTTTTAGCACTGAAAGGATGTGCATTGTGTTTTGAGGTTTAAACTGTTTAAACATGCTTCCTGTTTGTCTTTATGGTATATTTTTTTTGCAAAATTTTGTTGAGTTTATTATTGTAGAAATCCTTAAAAGTATAAAGAACATCTATACAAACAAGCTTGCATCAGCCATAGAGGAAGTAAGGATTTTATATGTAAATAACTTCAAATGCAAAAACTGAAATTTATTTCAGTTTTGCTGTTGCTATGATTGATGGAAAATTTCTTTGTACTAGTAAATGCTGAAAGTTTAAAGGAATTTTCTCCATCTTTAGGAAACTTACTCAATTCAGACTTGTCTGACATTTTACTGATATTTGATTTCAAAGAACAATAAAAGAGGACCTCTTCCTCCTGAGCACTTCAACAAATCTGACTTTTAGCATTGGTTCAACTCTTTTAAATTTAGTTCTTGATTTCAAGTAATTTCTTTAAGGTACTAATGACTCTGTCTTGTAGTTCTCTGTAAATTGTTGAACAGGACAATGCTTCTCTGATCATTTGTACATCTAAGGCTTCCCCTTTGGTTGTCTCACTTACTTCTTACATAAAATCAATTTTCCTATTTTGGCTTCCAGTACAAAAGCTTTTTCTACTTTTAATCACTAAAAATGAACACATCTGATAACATCTTTGATTATCTTCCCTGTTAACCCATAATAATCTGGTCAGTTTCTCATCTGCTCTTATTACTGTCACTAATTCTCTAAAGAGATATTGTGTCAAAAACTTATCTGCTTGAAAATGCCATTCATCCTTAAGATCCACATTCTATTATTTGAAATGCACTCTAAAGTCTGAGTTCTGTGAAGTTACTGTTGTGTGTTATATAAGAGTGATATTTTCCAGAATCTCTATTATCACAAAAATCTGATCCATATTATTCATTCCTCTGGAAAAGCCACTTACACACTTTGTCATTCACATCTTCAGCATTCTTGTAAATGCCAGTAGAATGAAAAAGTTAATGCTCAATATGTGTTTCACTTGTTCTTCTCACCCTTTTTGTAGATGAGTTTTCTCATTTGCTCGTGCTTGCTCTTTTCTTGAATTGATGTTAAATATCTTCTGGATTATCTAATTTTTGTATTTATCATATTTTCTTCCAAGATTGTGGAAGTCTTACATTTTTTACTCCACATTATTTCCTCTTCCTGCATTCATACTTGTCAAGCTTTGTACTGACAAGAACAACTTCTTTGTTCTCACAAGAACTCGGAGATTTGCTTTTCTTCATTTATTTGAGGTATGCCTCTCCAGAGACAATGTTCTGCACGCTTATTCCAGGTCCTGTAACTGCACACTGTACAGTTTTCAAAATCTTCTTTCCCTCACTTATTAATTTCTTATCCATAGTAATTTGTCAGCACTTGTCTCTCACCGCAAACATCTTCAGGTTTTCCAGTCATCTGTTTTATCTCACCACACAAGGCCCAAGGCACACTTCTACTCCCATATTCTTCTGCTACTTTGACTAATTCGCTTATTGTTTGCTCCTGTACTGAAATTCTGTTTTACTATTTACTGTATTTTGCTTTCATACTTGAGTCTGATATTTTTATTCTTGTTCAATGTCTTTTAACTGTCCGTTATTTTATGCCTCATCTACTATCTTCATTTCTTTAGTTTTTAATATTGTTTCTCTGGCTGCTCCTCCAATATGTCCGTTTTCTTGTCTCATGTTCTTTCTTGGTATCTATTAATTTCTCCAAGTAGCTTCATAGAACAAATCAATCTTTCTTTATACTCAAATGGCACAATTTGATCCAGATGAAATGCTATTCTGTCTCTTCACAAAAATATCAATCCCTTTCTTCACCCAGGGTAAGCCCATTTCCCTTTAATTTTTTCTTGTAAATTACAGTTAATTTCCACTTAGTTTATGAATAGACAAAATCAGTCTTGATACCTTTCACAATAGCAGTTAAATGGAGATTACCCAGCAATACTTGAAAGAAGCTTTGCAGAAATAGACATGGGAGTCCTGATGGAAACAAAGCTGAATGAGAGTCAGCAGCACATCCTTGTTGTGGGGAAGGCTAGCTCCAATGTGGGATCCATCAGGGAGAGCACAGTGCCTACTTAGAAGTAGTCAGTGGGTGCAAGGAAATCATTACTCTTCACTATTGAGCACTCTTAAGGCTGCACCTGCAGAAGTGCCTGTGGTACTGACACACTCAGAAGCATACAGATATGAGGAAAGCAAACTGAAAAAGTTTAACAAGTGGCCACAAGTGGCTGAAGGCTTTAGTGGGGAGATTGAGAACTCTGTGTTTATTCATCCTAAAGAAGACATCTAATTCCCATGTCCCACCCTAAGAAAAGGCAATAGATTTTTGTTGGAGTCAGTGAGCCAGGAGTCTCTCTGAATTCTTCAGAGAGAAATCAGAGTGCAGGGATTGAATTAAAACCTTTGGATGGATTGAAGTATATTAAACCACTCACACATAAAGTAGAAGTTTAAGTGTAAGTTTTAGTGTAAGTTTAAGTTTCAGGATAAGTTAGTGGGTCAGTAAGTAAATTTTAGTATGAGATCTAATGCTTTTAGTAAATGAAAATTTTAGATGCCAGTGCAGAAATGCAAGTTCTAGTGAAGGTTGTAAAACATACTAGTGTTTTCAGTGGAGGCTCCAGAAGCATAGTTTTAGACATAATAGAGCTATAGTAAGAATATTGCTTACATTTTTCAGATAGAACAAGATAGACCATATGTGTAGTTTATAATAACCTAAACTGTTGAGAAACCAGAATTCTAATAGGTTAAGAAGTGGTGGTCTGTGTTTGCATCTTAGCTTTTTGGGAAAATCCTATATAAGAGCATGTATTGGGGAGAGCTGGTGCTTTTGCCATTGCTTTTACTATTTTGCTTTTGCTTTGCTTTGCTTTGCTTACCACCATCATCAACACCCAAGAAGAAGATACGACTTGCTGCAGCAACATCGGCCCCACCAGGACCTCCAGGAGAGGTTCCTGCTTCTGTCTGGGACTTTATACCAAAACTTAGCATGGAATTTAATGTCTGTGACTGTGCCTTTTGAGACTGATGTGCTTCTGCAATAAATAAGCCAACTATTAGCTGTATTGCTCATTTTAGGAGAGAACCTGACAAAGCTGGTGCCCAGAGCACTGGAGGACTAACCTCATAGATTTTCTTTAGATGCCACTGAGTAGTAATAGAGAAAAAATCAAACTCTTCTGAGAGGTGCACAGTGCAAGGGTGATTGGCCATAGGAAAAAATTGCAGGAAGAACAATTTCAAGTAGGTATAAAAACAAACAAGCAAAAAATATAGTGACAGTTGTGAAAAAGTGAAACAGCCTGCTCAGGGAGGCTGTGAAGTCTCCATCACTTGAAAGATGGGCACAGCTCTAAACACTCTCAGATAATGTGACATTACTTTGTCCAGGGAGTTGTCTCTCTCAATCTAAGTTATTCAATATTTATGCTAAGTACAGTTCTGAAATGCAATTACTACTGAAAATTTGTATGTATTATCACAGCCTAAACTTTGTGAAATGTGTTTTTAAAGAGAGAATAAATAGCACTAATCAGAATACAATCAACACAAATGCAGACGAGGAAGTTGAGCAGCCAGCATCAATCTGTCTTCAAGTTTCACAAGACTGGTTGCTACACAGCACTACAGTTTATTCCTGTTTAGGAACCAAATTAATAACCACTCAGTGGTAGTCTGTATGTAAGCATGAATAGATGAAGGGGGTTAATGATATTGTACTGGAATTCATGAATTCTCAGGTTTGGGGTGGTGCATGGATACTGTAGAAAATAAGGATGTGGCTTACACAGTTTTGGATATAATTCTCTAATAAATCTACACTCATAAAGAAGCACTCCCAAATATATAGCCTACCAGCAGAGTAGAAAGTCTTTTAAAGCTAAATTATTTTTCTTTAAAAAGTACATAAACTATGCACAGGTATAATACACTGCAGCCTGAAAAACAATGCAAACTTCAATTTTATACCTTTCTATTCCACATTATGTTGAATGATACTAATAATCATGAAGTTCTGTAATTTATTATTTTCAGTGTTTTGACTTTTCTTGGAAAGTTGTGTAATTTCACATTCAAAGATTCCTCTTAGGAAACTCAATATAGCTTCTAGTTTTCCTTGAAGCTAGCTGCAAACTTGCTGTGAATGTCTGAAGATTTGCTACTTCTACCACTGATGATAGTTAACCTTTGTAATCAATAACAGCATATGTTCTCTTGACAGATGGTATTTGTTCTGTGAATTCCCCAAGCCTCACCATCCCCAAGGTTTCTAGATTATGGAGGTTATGTCTTAATGCTTAGACGTTTCTTCCTCTTCATTATTGTCAGACACCAGGAGAACAGACCTGGGTATGTAAAGGGACTTTTATCACAAAAAACATGTAGCGGAAAAGTATTTTATTTAATTAAAGGTGAGCGATGTTTCAAAGCCATTAGCTGAAAATATTATTGAAGTCCCACAGTTTCTTAAAGTTCAGTTTTTCAAATCATGACATACCATTCATTTTAAAAAAATCCTATCCCTTACTGAAATCTGGGGAGAAAAAAGTGTTTATACATTAGGATGTGCTAAAATATCATTATTCAATATTGTTAGGAATTTATAAAATATGTTTAATGATTCATTAAAACATGAGGTTTTAAGAGTGTCTGTAAAAGCTAATGAGAAATACTGGACTAATTTTATTTTGTTTCAACTGCTATAGCAAATAAAATTCCAGACTCATAATAACTATAGGGCATGAAATGAAGTTTAAACCAGAAAAAACTTTCTTTTTCTTTACTATATATTTTAATTAACTTTAAAAACAAATACTTTAACTGATGAAATTGCTATATTTCATGCAGTTTCTGAGATTTTCCTAGAGAAATAGCCTTGTGGGTATTTCTCATATTTTTCTCTAGATTCTCCCCATTCACTACATGTAGAGACTGAGACAGATAAACTTTTGCATTCAAATATTATGGCTGGTTGCATCTGTTTTAGGAATTCTGTTCCAACAAGTACAGTGTTATGCAGCATTTAATTAATTTTGTTTGGGTGTGTGCAGTACTACTCCCAGGAACTACAACATCCAGAAACAGCTGGAAGGACATTAAATGCTTATCTAAACATGAAAATAAGTAGAAAGTGAAGCATGAAATTACTTTCTGTACACGATATACCAAGTTTGTCATCAATATGCTGATGCAAGTATGACAATGCTGTTTATTTGGATCTGTGATCATTAGCCTTGACTCCTGTTCAATGTTTTTTAGCAAACGTTACTTGGAGCTAAATCCATGACTATAGTGTACTTATATTAATTAGGTTGTCTCATTTATTGTGGTTGAAAAAACTCCTTTTCTTCCACCATCCAATTTTACATGAGCTACATCCAGCATAAAATAAAGGTTTTTTCCCTTACTTGCTGTCCAATTTATTAGGTCATAAATATCAATAATGGGTATTTGCTTATACAATACATCACTTTATATCTGGAACTAAAGCAAGGTCTGAGACAGAAATAATTGTACTTTTAATAGCCTATTATTCCATCAACTGGAAATATAACCATCAGGGTGTGACGAAATGCTTGAAAATGGAAATCTAGAACTTTTTAAGATGTTGTTGGCTCTAATTCTTGAATTCTTGTTTCTTTTGTGTGGGTCCTTTAAGTCTTATCCTTCAATGCCAGATTTCTATATATAAATGAATATATATTTCATATAATGGCTCTAGACACCAATATTTAGACAACAGAATTTTTCTCCTGTGTTCAAAGAACCTCAGACTTTCCTTCTAGTGAATTCCAGTATCTCTACAAAATAAACAGCCTTTATTTTTCTTTCTTTTGAATTTCTAGAAAAAAGACAAGGAAGGATAATAAGAAAAAAATCTTTGAAGTTTATTTGACACTAGGGGTTTTTTACATATGTCTACCTACATACCTATAAATAATATATGTAAAGTGTCCAAAACTCAATTAAAACTATAATCAATAATCTGTTTTGTTCTCATAAGAATCAATGGGAAGGAACCTAGTTCTTATTTTTTCTCAGTCTTTTTTTCTACTTTGATATCTCTTTCTATAACATAAGTCCACAAATAAAGACAATATTCACAGTATTGATAAAATGTCAAAGACATACAATCAATTTATTGTTTGTTATTGAAAATAATGTTAGTCTTGCATCTGGAATAAATTTTGTTTGCTGATAGTATTAAGTCTTTATCGCTAAGTTTCTTCTGGCATTTCTAGTGTTTTGACAAGGTTACTCTATTAGTAGGAAAATAGCTATTCAAAAAACCTTTATAATGTCTTTCTGAAAGTACTGAGTGGAGTGAAAAAATAGCATCTCACAACAGAACCTATATTCCATATAACCTAATTCTATTTTTCCTAGTCTATTAACTTCTCAAGGAAAATATTCTGGAAATACAACAGAGGAGATGTCAGTGAAATGACTAACAATAGATGATAAAAAATAAGGTTTGTACAGAGCTTAAACAAGTTCTAAAAGTTACAGTTGTTTCATTGCCTAGATTGTCAAATAGAATTAGTAGCTGAAAGTGCAATGAAAGACATTACTCAGCTTTGATCAATTTAAAAGTTTAAAGACAAATTCTGTAAAGTGTCTGCAGTCAATCAGTAGCAAAATGAAAGAGAGCTACATGAATGTGTATGTGAGGCATCATCAGAGCTGCTTTCACATCAGCACAACTTTCATTGTATGATGAGCAGTCAACCTTAGAGGGCTGAAAAATCCTTTTTGGCGACAAGCAGCTCTGAACAGAAGAGTTCATGTTCGCCTCAGCTCTGTCTTACAATATAGATAAATCAACCCTCATGTGACCACAGTTTAAAAGGATTATGTGTTTTATTTTAAAAATCATGATTCTTGATTCACGTCAAATTCTCTATTGGTTTGGTTTCTTCTTCTTTGGTTTCTTCTTTTGTCTTCTCTTCCCGAAAACTTGCAAAATATTATTTTCAGGAAATGGAGGGAAAATCTGTCTGCATCAAAGAGCTAGATTTACTTCAGTGCACTGAAAAAAAAATCTTTTGATACTTTTGAGACTTTTACTATTGCATTTACACATATACATTTGAGATGCTACAGTCCAGAAATCTGAAATTCTTCTGAAGTTACAGAAGGCATTTTTTAAAAAGGGTGTAGCCATCCCTGGTTTTGCCTGAACACAAGCATGAAGATCGAATATATGTGGACTTTGGGGAACTTGGTTTTAATCCATGACAAGCAAATTCTGAGTCAAACATTATTCTGAACTCTGTTATAACTGCTCATTTTATATTGGAATAGCAGATAGCACAACATAGTGTTCAATACCAGCTGAGAGAGTTGGGAGTTGTATAACCTGGAGAACAGAAGACTATGGGAAAATTTTATTGCTGTTTTTCAGTTCTTAAAAGTAACTTATAAGAAAGACATACTTTGTATCATGGTCTGTGGTGACAGGACAAGGGACAATGTTTTTAAGAGGGAAAAGGATAAATTTAGATTGTAAATACTGAAGACATATTTTATAATGAGGGCTGAGAAACTATGGAACAAGTTGCCCAGGATGTTTGGCATGTTTGCATCGCTGAAAGTGCTCAAGGTTAGGTTGGATGAGCCTCCAAGCAGCTTAGTCTAGTGAAAGATGTCCCTGCTTGTGGCAAGGAGGTTGGACTAGATGGTCTTTAGGGGTTCCTTCCAACTCAATTAAATGATTCTATGGGTTTTTTGGGGGGTTTTTTTTGGGGGTATTTTGGGTTTTTTTTTGGTTTTTGTGATCATGATATAAATATGAGGACCATTTATAGATGATTGGGAAGGTGAAGTCCATCCACCTCAAAACTGAACATCTGTAGGTAAAGTTGTCTCATCACATCACTTTATAATAAAGGAAGGTAAGAGATACCTTTCTGACTATAATTAATAGATCTTATTTTGATATCTGCATGAAGTCAGTTAAATTCCACTTATGATTTTTTAAGCATCTAAAAAAACCAAGAAAAAACCCATGAGAACCATTACTAACAAATACCCTATTGATTAGTTATACCTAATCAACAAAATTAATTTGGTTAAAAGAAGAATAATATTCATTTTCAGTAAATGCTGAATAATGTTTGCCTATTTAAAATGTTGATATCTTTTAGAGCGTTTCATTGTAACAATAAATATATTGCCAGGAATTTGTTAGAGATTAAATACATTATACTTAAAAGTTGAAGCATCACCTTACCAAACACTTAATAAAAAAAATTTTGTAAGTTACCTAAAGGTAATTACTATTTTAAAGTCAGATGAGGATTGGTTAAGAAATTGATTAAAATTTAAATATAAAAGAAAGATCACAGAAGTTTGCTTTTTAAAGGTTATGTGCACTGAAAATTCATGTGCTTGTTGAACATTTTAAGAAACTTATACTTTTAATATTTTATCTTACATAAACAGACATTATTTCTCAATAATATCATATGCCTTTTTTTTTTCTTTATTCTGAGTAAAAATACTTATGGAAGTATTTAAACTATGGTGTGCTGCTAAATTTAAAAACATATTTCAGGGATTTGCTGGAAATTTACCTAAAGCAGATTTATGGGAAAGAATAATAAAAAAATGGATAGTTAAGAGTGTTTATTTTGTTGTGTATTACTGTTGAGCAATATTTTTTATTACTGTTGTCAGAATTTTCTCTTCTTAATAAGTGTCTTTTTGTTGTAACCCAATACCCTACTGTTTTAAGAATGGTATGTCCCTTTAACCCTGTAACCCCTGCAAGACCAATGGACTGACCCCTGCAATGGGATTGGCCTGAAGCCAAGGCTGACCCCTCCCCTTTCCTGACCCATAGAAAAACCTGTGCCCGGGTTTGAAACTTTCTCTTTATCCTCATCTCCCGCTCTGACCACGTGGAAGCCTAAGAATAAAACAGGATACCAACCCTGGGATAAAGAGCCTCTAATATCTTTCTGTTCTACATGAAACAGCATCCCAGGCCGGCCCTGCAAGGTATTTGGGGAGCAGGCCAGGCCCACAGGGTGCTGTTTCATCTTTTCATTTAATAAATTTAAAAGCAATCTTTTGCAGAATTTTTCCAAAACCTAGCAGCAGAAAGCTCTTTCAAGATAAAGATATGTATGCATGTGTAATAACCTGAAAAAAAAACACAGAACTGTATTTTTCTTAGCTATTTGTTGGCTTAAACGAAAAACATATATATAAGGCACAGAAAAAACCTGTCTTTTTACAGTTTATTATCATGGGACCACATTTCCATCCTTTTATAATAATTTCTAAACTTTGACCTACATACACTTAATTGTTTGGCAGAGGAGGTAGAACATTAATGTTCTGACTTGAAATAAAGGATTACCTGGAGGCTGTAATTCACAACAATGATTTCTTGAAATCGAGAGTTTAAAACGAAGGCTGAAAATGTTTGCTTTAAATCTAATGTTCAATATCTCAAAATCAGTCTGTCATGTTAAAATGAATGTTTCTGATAGTTTGTTTTTTGGTTGAAAGGGGTTTTCTTTCCTTAATTCATGTACTGGAAGTCCCAGTATATATAAGGCCATCTGCTACATCACTAGTGATGCAATATCTTATTGTGGTTACTAAAGATAAATATTTCTGAGATTAATCTGTAGTAAAATGGAAGGTTATAGAGGAGATAGAGTAGCCAGCAAAATCGCCCTTTTTTTCTTTACCCTGCAGATGTCTGTATAACAGCCCAATTCAGAGTTTGGTGGCGGGGGAAAAGGTCCATGTTTACTTACTCCCCTCAAAATTAATAATCAATTGTAGAATACACTGTTGTATAGTAAAAGTCTTTTTTTTTTTGGAAGAAACTGAGATAATCACTTGTAAAACAGAGAAAACTTATTGGCTGGATTGAAAAACAGACACAAATTTGAAATTAATTCAAAATTGGGTTTATGTCCCTTTTTTTTTCTTTTATTTTTTGACCAACCCACTGTACAAGTAGCACTCTGTACCACAAATCTGACGGCTAAAAAATGCCAAAGATTTATCTTAACTGGCCTATAAAAATAATTGATTTGCTTCTGCTTTTCTGAGAATACTTGTAGTTTTCTGTGTCAGACCTCAGTTCCACCTGGACTAAATCACTTATCTTTCCTTTCTAAAATGCATTTGTTACAGAAAAAAAATTTTAAAAAATAAACAAAAACCAAAAAGAAGTGTAATCCGTGAGTAACTTCTAATATTGTTTGATAATACCTGAATAGAAGCATACATGAAACAGGAGTTTTGTTAACCTTCTTAAAAGGAAGACAGATTTATAACCATCTTGAAAGGAAGACAGATATAAGTGTAGTACTTTATTGTGAGAATTTTTTTTTGAGTAGTAAGGATGTAACTAATCATATTCAGATTAGGACATCACCATTACAGACGAAAGGGACAGAGGTGATGTAAAAATACTGTTTTCATATAACAAGTTTTTATAAAGAAATCTTCACTTCAAAGTCAGGAAGGCAAAACAGAAACTAAAATAAACATCAAATGATGTCTGTGAAATGAAAATACATTTTATCAGGATATTTTTTACTGCTATTTCTATGCCTGATAGACTAAGAAAATTATCAAGATTTATAAAAACTAATGTTAAAAGATATATGATATTTATTTTGCTCTGTACTAAAAGTTTCCAAGTCAGAATTAAAGAAACTAGGCAGAAGAATTGAGAAAAGCCCAATTTAGTCATATTACAGGTTAAAACCCAGAAATGTATATAATTTATAGACCCCTAATTTTTTATTCCATTAATATTAAAGTTTAAATCTGTTTGTTTTGTGAGCTTGTATGTTTTGTAACTTTTATGTATGACATACAGACACATTTATGGACATTTTTTTTTTTTCTTCAGGGATCATCGTATGAGTGGGAAAACAACCAGGCTGCAAATCAAAACCCTCAGTTTAAAAGAGGACAGAATTATACATATTTTCAGTGAAATATCACAAAATTCAGAGTGTACTTTATTTCCAGCACTTTTGGTTAGATGATAAGATCATTCTTGATTGCAATCAACTGCATGCAGCCAGGACTAAGATTGTACATGATTTTTACCTCTGATTGGTTCTTCTCTTCTTAATAGCTTGCAGATTGCACATTCATGGAAGTCACTGTAACTGAAGTTGTAATATCAACCTTTTGACTCACACTTAATGCTAATAGCAAAATTTTGACTTAATGGAAACACATTTAATCTGCAGGAAGATTAATCAGCTAATATCAGTGTTCAGAAGCAAATACTCTGATTAATAGTTTGTGTAGTTTGTGTATCATACCACCACAGTACTCCAAGTAAATATTTGCAAGTGTAAATCATGTCTGAGTTACGTGCCAGCACCACATAAACCAAATGTATTACAGTATGCTGCAATTTTTTGTGTTCATACTATCCAACACATTACTGCATTGCAAAATCCTGCCTGAATTATTTGATGAAATACTTTTGTTTGTCATTCCTATTTGCATTTTACTAAATAAAAGTTAAAATTTAGTAGAAATGTAGGCATTTTCCTGTCACATTTCTTTCTTAGAAAGAAGTCCTTATTTCAATTATTATTCTAACTAAATTTTATTACTTAATTCATTAGGTGAAAAAGAAACAAAGGCATTAGTCCATACAATTTAATACAGTCTACATTTGTTTTTAGAAGTTATTGTTTTCTGATAAAGTTGTCTATTTTCTATTAAATGAACTCATAATCTTTGAACAGGTCTATTGGGCAGAACAGGAAAGCCATTATCTACCATTGCCAGAATTAGTTTCTTTATTGATTGGAACTATTTGGGCAGTTAGTAAATTTGGTTTTGGGTTGAAGCTGTGGAAAACAGTGGCTTGTACAACATTACATAAAGAGCAAATGCTTCACATAAGTATTTTTTATGTTTCATGCCTATTGACTGAATCTCTGAGATGATAATGCAAATAGAAAATTCCACTTCTAGGCTGATTTTTACTTCTACAAAAACTAATAAATAAGGCCACAACATAAACAGTGAATTTTGGAATTAATGTTGTATGAGAGGGTGCAAGATCACAGCACGTCTAATAAATAAAATCTGAATTGTTTCTCTGATGTCCTAGTTTATGATTAATTATAAATGTTTTAATGAAGTTGAGGACCCAAGATTAGTGCATTAAAAAGTCTTCAGGTTAAAGAGACAAAATAATTCTAATTGCAGTAGAAACCAGGAAATTGACTTTGAAATACTGGACATACCAGCTTAGGTAAGAAAATAGGCCTTTTAACATTCAAAAATGAGTTTTTAACTTATCATCTCATAAAATTCTATAGAACTGTTTTCCATAGGTTTGTAATTACAGTAATTTCACAACCATAAGGCGCACCGGACTATAAGGCGCACCCGCCGGGAGTTGGCAAAATTCGCAACTTTGTAGATCAGATAAGGCGCACCGGACTATAGGGCGCACTTTTTTTTTGCAGCGAGGCTCCGCCCCCAGCTCCCTCCGCGCGGTTGCTGGTCGAGGCCCCGCCTCAACCCGGCAGTCATTGGCCCCCGGGCCCGCCTGTACCTGGCAGGGGCGGTGCCGCGGGGCCCCAGGCCCACCTGCATCCGGCGGGGCCGGGGCATGGCCGCCACCCCTCCGTGCTGCCTGCACGGGGCCGGGCTATGGCCGCCGCCCCTCCGTGCTGCCTCTCCGGGGCCGGGCTATGGCCGCCGCCCCTCCGCGCTGCCTCTCCGGGGCCGGGCTATGGCTGCCGCCCCTCCGCGCTGCCTCTCCGGGGCCGGGCTATGGCCGCCGCCCCTCCGTGCTGCCTGCACGGGGCCGGTGGGTGCCTGTGGAGGGGCGGCTCCGCCTCCACGGGGCCAGGGGGTGCCTGTGGAGGGGCGGCTCCGCCTGCACGGGGCCGGGGGGTGCCTCTGGACGCGCGGCTTCGCCTGCACGGGGCCCGGGCGTGCCTCTGGAGGGGCCGTCCCGCTTGCACGGGGCTGGAGGTTGCCTCTGGAGGGACGGCTCTGCCTGCACGGGGCCGGGGCGTGCCTGTGTAGGGGCGGCTCCGCCTCCACGGGGCCCGGGCGTGCCTGTGGAGGGGCGGCTCCGCCTCCACGGGGCCGGGGTGTGCCTGTGGAGGGGCGGCTCCGCCTCCACGGGGCCGGTGGGTGCCTGTGGAGGGGCGGCTCCGCCTCCACGGGGCTGGAGGGTGCCTGTGGAGGGGCGGCTCCGCCTCCACGGGGCCGGTGGGTGCCTGTGGAGGGGCGGCTCCGCCTCCACGGGGCCGGTGGGTGCCTGTGGAGAGGCGGCTCCGCCTCCACGGGGCCGGTGGGTGCCTGTGGAGGGGCGGCTCCGCCTCCACGGGGCCGGGGGGTGCCTGTGGAGGGGCGGCTCCGCCTCCACGGGGCCGGGGGGTGCCTGTGGAGGGGCGGCTCTGCCTCCACGAGGCCGGTGGGTGCTTCTAGAGGGGCCATCCCGCCTGCACGGGGCCGGGGTGTGCCTCTGGAGGGACGGCTCCGCCTGCACGGGGCTGGGGCGTGCCTGTGTAGGGGCGGCTCCGCCTGCACGGGGCTGGGGCGTGCCTCTGGAGGGGCGGCTCCGCCTCCACAGGGCCGGGGCGTGCCCGCCCCTGCTCCGCCCCACCTCCACCTGGCAGCCATGGCCCTGCCGGCTCCCCCCGTGGCTCGCAGCTCACACTTCCGGGTAGGCAATTTTTTTGAACTTTGTAGATCAGATAAGGCGCACCGGACTATAAGGCGCACTTCCGGGTTCCAGGGAAAATTTTAGTCAAAAGGGTGCGCCTTATAGTCGTGAAATTACTGTATTTCTTCTTTTGCTCAAAAGGTAATAGAGAACCGACTGAGTTGCTCAAAAAATCCCCCACCAAAAAGGAAGAAGGAGATATTGTATTTGATAAAGTTCTATAATACATAAGTATGCTAATCAGTGATACTATAATTAATACATCTAATAGTAATACATTGGAAGATTCCATAGATTTCATCCCAAGTTTCATAAAATTTAGCACCGTGTCTTCAGATTTTAATAGAGATAAATACTCTGAATCCAAATGTTTAAGGTAGGAAGTAGCACCATCTGCCTTAACATGTATCAGCACCATACTACTAGAAGGAGGAATTTTATTCAGCATGAAAGAACATAAACAAAATTGAAGAATCTTAGATCACATTTGAAAACGATATTCTTTATTTCAGTAACATTATCCTAGTGATGGTTACAGTAGCTAAAATCCCTCTTCATCAAAGAATTTTCAGTGTTTTTCTGCAGGGTTATACCTCAAGACATTTGCTTGTGATGCACTAGCATATCAGAACTGCCATCAAGTTGTGATTCCATCGATGTGCTGATGAACTTATAACAAGTCCTATGTTATATCTGCTTCTATTGTGTGGATGTGTTTTTATTTCTAAATCTCATCAAATAATACTAGTCACCTGTATACCTGTAGATTTAGCTCAGATTTCCACTAAACTCCATGAGCTTAGATAGTCTACTTTACATGAAAACAGATATAGTCAGATAAAAAATTATGAGGTGTTTATAAGCTGTATCTGCCTCCCTGATGGAAATTCTGGCTTAATCTAAAAGACATTAGAGACACTGGAGAAGAAAAAAATTAATTCCTTAAAATGTATTTTCAATTGCAAATTTTCAATTTAGTGAATGATGAAATTGATTCTGAGGAATTGGACATATAGGAAGACACATTTCTTATGCACATAACTTAGGGAAGGCATTTGGAATAATATGAGATTTAGTGTGACAGGAATAATTGAAGAAAAGTTTGATTGACCTTCAAAACTGAAAAAAACCCTCTATGAAACATGGCTATTTGTGGAAAGCACACTTGAATCTAAAGAATTACAGTTTATGATATGCATCTGTTTATAGTGACAGCTTCATGTTAATTAAGAAGTCTCTTTGAATTAACATCAGTAACATTTCTTTTAAACTCAACTTTTTATAATACATAGAATGACACAGTTTAATATAGAATTATCGAATTACTTGAAAAAAGTGTAAAGAAATAATTAGCTCACCTTCTCTTGAGAAACTTTTAAAACACTTCGAAGTAGATCATGCTGCATTTTTTTCTAATAAAAAATATAATAAATATATCAGACAAATGCAGGAAGCTTCTGTGTGCAACGCAGGATCTCTGAAGACTGTTTAGACCTTATGGTTTCATCATCCACTGCATCTGTATTCTAATATGAAAAGTTTTCAGTTATGATTAAAGTTATGCAGTCAAATAATAGTTTTGTCCTTCCAATTAGTTCAATTTGGCTACATTCATTTCAATTGTTGCTTTGAAATTCCAGATAAAATTATTTTAAAACTTATTTATGTAAATGAATGTGCATGAAATCAGAAGGATGTTGTTCATAGCTGATAAGAAATAAAAAGAGAACATGGGATCATTTTTTATCTAGAGGAAGAAATCAAAAAGTCAACTACTGATAGAACCTAGGGTTAGAATCAGTGATGCTAGGTTATTTCTGCCACCTGAGAGACCATTTTGAAAATGCTTTAAACAAGTAAATATCTTAAATGTGGTGAGAGAGCGGAGACCAGAGGAATTAAGCTGAAGCATTTATTATGCTAGTTGTATGTGGATCTTAGCAGCAGCTAACTAACCTCTTTTTAGGGGTGAGAACCCAGTTTCTCATTTTTCCCTCATTTAGGAGGTTGGAGTAGAAATGCAGAGACACAGCAAGGGGATATTTGTAACGAATTTGATGGCATGCTTACTTTTGGATATGCTTTTATTGAAGATATGTTAGCCCTATAGCCACTGAAAAATGCAGAAATAGTTAAAAAAAACATGCTCCAAAGTTTTTTTTATATCAAATGCAGCTTGCTGTGCTCCCATCTCTCTTTATAATATTCATTTATTTTACTCAACGAATTAGATTACTGGTTGTATATTTTATAGACTTACTAATAGAATGTTGACCCCCCCCCCCCGCCATCTAGTAATTTTTCTTCTTGATTAAGAGACAAAAAATAAAAACTACTGGAAATATATTTTTCCCCTGAGTTTAATATTCACTCAAGTAATAGAAGAAAACCTACATGATTAAACAATTTTTAGTTCAGCTTTGTCATATGTTTGTATTGGGTCTCTATCAGCCATGAGTCACTTAACTGATAGTGTGTGATTCTCCTGTAATTTCCATCTTGCATAAAGTTACACATATTGAATGTGGGTGTTTAAAGAATACTCATACCCTTTTCAGTTTTCAGCTGTTACCCACATGGTGTTCCTGATCTTTTTACATGCCACAGCTTGTTTACTGAACAGGCACTGCAATTTTCTACTTAAAATTTTTTGAAGAACAAAGTGATAGATTATCTTAATTTTCAGTGCCCTTCAAAGGTGTGTCCTACTTAAACTCTATGACCAGCTATTTTAAAAACTATTAAGCTGTGTAAATGTTGTTGAGGACAAAATAGCGATCAATTATAGTTGTGCATATGATATAATAAATATGTCTAGAGTAGATCAGGATATGACTGTATTTTTACACATTTAAAGCAATTTGTTTATTGTAATTCAGAGTGTTTTGTACTCTGTTACTTATGGTTTTTAAACCTATCACTACACAGTCTGTGTATAGTAGCGACTGCATTGTAATGAAAAAGTATTTAGTTACAAATTTATTTTCACTTTATTAGTATAGAACTTGCCTGCAGAACTCACCTCAGTTTTAACAAACATACTTCCTCTCTCTTTTTGTTTTCTGGGTTGTTTTTCTGGTTCTGTTTTGTTTTTGTTTTTTGTTTTTTGTTTTTTGTTTTTTTTTAAATTTGTTTATTTGCTTGTTTTAACATTGCTGGTTGTCTCCATGTTTGAAAATATTTGGAAATCCCAAGAATGTCTTTGGATCCACACGTCCATAATGCATGAATACCCCATTCCGTTCATCCCTATACTGCAGCAAAGGTCTAGGGTATGTTGCAGGTGAGTGGCCTTTTCCACTCGTACAATCTCTTCATGCAGGGTGAGGACTGCTCAGAATCCCTTGGACTCAACACATCTAAAAAAAACCAATATGGAGCATATTCTTTCAGTTCAGGAAAAAAATCCCAAACAACTGAAAGCTAAAACAAGCAAACAAACAAACAAAAAAAACCTGCCAAAAGAAAAACCACCAAACCCAAAATCTCTTCTCCTGCAAAACACCTTTAAAAATCAAATAACTTATTTCCTTTATCAGTTTTAATTTTTCACATACACTTAAATCCGAATTGCAAGCGTAACATTTCAAGGGAAAAAAATAGAAATATTCAAATGACATTTTTCTATTGGTCTTTGAAAAGTAACCGGTTGTCTTTTTAGAAAGGTGCTCTAACAAAACTAAAGAATAGTTTCTGTTCCAGGGGAAAGCAGTACAGAAGAACAGTACTTATTTTTTTTAAATAGCTGGACAAAAAATTAATGTGGATTTTTTAATTTCATTAAATTGATTAGAATTTAATAGCATGAAATAAATAAAGAATAATTTGGTCTGAGCTGTAAGGTTTTTTAAGGAAAAAAACCTAAACAAAATAAGAAATTGCCAGGAATTTTGTATAATGTCTTTAATATAAAACAGTATAACATTCCAAATTTCACATCTGAAGAGTCTTGTCTCCTACATGCCAAATGTCTACCCCATTTTGAAAAGATTTCTGATATGCTTGCAAAATGAGAAACAGATTGCTGACATTAGTTCTCTGTGATGGGAATCCTAGCCACAGTAATTGCAAGGAGTTTCCTTTCAAAAATTAATTGAAAACACAGCTTGATACCATTTGCAGTTTAAACACTGAAACTCAGTGCATTAAAATACAGATTAAATTATTATGTTCACATATTCTTTTTTTCTTTTCCAAATTATCAAAGAAAGGACAAGTGGAGAACATCTCTAAAGAGATAACTGCACGAATGACTTCCATCTCTTTGAGGAAACAAAAGAATAATGTATTATCATTTCCTATTCAATTTAAATTGTTGCAAGTAATCTTTTCACCTGTCTGTTGAAACATGCTCATATCTTTCAATATCTGTCTTAGTAAAAAAGTGGGGAAAAGGCCCTAAAAATTCACTTTTTTCAGGGTATTCCAGTGTAACCTTTGTGTACTTGGTCTTACCCACAGTTCTTAACACAGGGCTCCTTGGGAGAGTTTTATATTGTTCTGCAAACTGTGAATCCTTGATGAGACTGGCACTATTGTATCCCATTTTCCAGAGTGTTGCCTACACAGAAAAACAACCTTAGATATTGAAATATTATTTGCTTTTTTGACACAATTCTGTTTAACTAACCTGCACTCTGTGTAATAGGACTTTCAGTATCTGACTACTTTCTTGTCAAGAAAGGAACAGCAAGGAGCCTACTGTAACGAATAAATTGTATTTTGGATTCAATGTTGGTGTTCTTGGTGATGTGAAATTAGCTATAAATCATTATGGAATTTTTTTCTGAAAATTATTCAATTGACATTTTTGTAAGTAAGAATATTTATGGCTCTGCAAGTCAACTGCTACCAAGTAAATAAATTTTAAAAATTACCATGATTCCTATAGATTTATGATTTGAAAAGTTATGCCTCAGAAGTGTAGAATTTGAACTACTTTTAATAAAGCTCTTGCTGAAGTAACTGTTAACAACACATAGAGAAGTTTAATTAGCAATTTTCATAGTGATAATATATGGTAATTTGTACAGAGAAAATCTGCAATGTGTATATGTATGCACTGACCTATTAAGCTTACATGAACTAAAGTTCAAGTGTAAATCAGTCGTGACAAGTGTTTCATGGTTTACATCATGTCCCTTGGGTAAGGTAAACAAAATGCTTTGCTGGATCAAGGGCTTCAGGAAATATTCTTTAAATATGTAACCAACTGAGCAATTAGTTGAATGCATGGACTATTAATAGAACTGCAGCACAGCTTTTATCCACCTAGTATTTCACTTATACCATGCATTGCTCATTCCCATTCAAATATATTAAATTTCAAAATGACCCTATGAGTCTTATGATGAGTTTTGACATTTTTCAGAGCCCACTGATAATCTCCGCAGTTTCTTTGAAGTGTTTTAGACCTGTTTCCATGCCTTCAGATTGTCATTCTGCTTCTCTAATGATCCACAGATGTCAAATTCTTATTAGAGGATTGTGGGCAACAGGAGATGTTAGTGTTGATGTGGGTAAGTTAAGTAAAGCTTCTTCCTATTCGAGGAAGGAAAAAATATGAAAGCAGTATTGGAAGTACAACTAGGAAGGGCAGACTGAGTGAATAGATCTTGTGTATCTGAATATTACAATCTGCTTTTATCAGTGTATGTTGGTACATTTTCCAGCCTGAAAGTAATGCAGGTGCTCAATATGTTGGAATGTATATCTTGATAAGGAGTTGCTTACTCTTCTGAAAACTAATGGGAAATGTGTAACAAAGAGAAGATGGCTCTGTGTGCTTGTTACTGTGGTTGGGAGAAATTCCCAGCTACAGTTTTAAGGAGAATTTTTGTTTTCTTGCTTGTTAGAGAAATCATTTCAATGACAATGCATTTTATTCTTTCACGAGCCGAACGCAGCTGTGATTAGCAATTTAACTTCCTAAGTAATGGAGTAGAAACAAAAAGTCAGTCAGGTAGCAAATAAATAAATTCAGTCTAAGCTTCAGCTGACATGAGTATCAAAAAAAAACCACCCCAAGAATTATAGTTGTGGAAGTTGAAAGAGCAGGAATAAGTTGAAGAGTGGAAAAAGGTAATGAAGGGAAAAATCCACCCTGTTTGGCAATTTCTGTGACTTTCTTGCAGAACATCTCTGCTTGCTCAATCCAGTGAAACAATCTGGCCATGGGGAGTATTCTGCTGATGGATCAATGGCAGAGAAGATATTGGTAGCCCATGATAGTCCAGTGATTCTGGCAACAACAATAACAAGTAATGCTCTTCAATATCTTACTGACCCTCTTGGGTGTAAATATTATTCCCAAATAATTTTTATCTGCTTTCTTCTTTAGTATGCCCCTGCTTTCTCTGGGTAGGTAATTTTTTTGCCATATACACTCAATGTAATTTTCTCTTTTTGTACTTCCAGATATGAATGCAAAGTCGTGCTTAACTACAATATATTTTGAATTCTCCTTACTATCACATCATTTAAACAGGAAAACTATTATGCATTTATAACAGTTGTATATCATATAGAATTTATTGAGGGAAAGAAAATTCAAATTAAGTGTCAAAATTAAACACCATAAAGAATGTTTAATTAGCATTATACTGAGTAGGACAGAAAACATCAAGAAAATATGACAGTGTACTCCAGATGCATTTGATTAACAAATAAAGAAAGGCAAAGAGAGAACGACATGATGTTTAACCACGGTGGGACTCCATACATTCACAACCAGATTACCAGTAAGCACGCTCATGGCAATTTTTAATCTAAGGCACAGACAGCAAAGTGCTAAATGACTGAACATCCCCACTGCAAGAGGAACATTTCCAAAGGTTCCCTAGGGTATTGCTTCATCCCTAGTACTAGTTTCCTGCATATCAGGAACAGATGAGGGTACCAGTGACACACTTAAGTGCATCGGAAACATAGTGAGGGAAATTAGCACCATGAGACTTCCTCCATGCAACAGCTTGGGATAGATGTACTCTATGAGGAGCTGGGGACTTCCAGTAATGTGGGACAAGCTAGGTTCACATTCCAGCACATACTACACACTGCACATGGAAAAGAATAGGAGTTAGAGAAGGGGAAAATTATAACCTTTCAGCCAAAACTAGTTCCCATTAGCAATTCTCCTATAACGCCATTCACTTTGATTGAAATACAAACTTTAAGCATTTCTGCTAGCTTTTTGCCATTCTGTATCCTTGTTTGCCTTTTATTTTTTTAATTTAAATGGGTGGGGCTTTTTTTTGAACAATTGTCTCCTTTTCCCATCTTTGAAACTGCACCTTTTTAACAGGACTTCTCATTTCAACAATTTTATCTCTGTACTACAGAGATCTATTCAGCGGTTGAACCAGAGAAATGTTAAAATTATCATCAGGATCTGTTTTCTTCGGGAGCCTTCTGGGAACACTGAGACTGACAATAGGTCTCAGAAAACAGCAATGTATTCTAGAGCTATTTGTTTGTTTTGCTTTATTCTTGGTGAGAATTGTTTATCTGGGCTCTCCCCTGGGCGCAGCATCTTGAAGGACCTCTTACATCAACTAGAAAGAAAAAGAGTGTCAAAATAAAACACTTGTAAAAGTTCTGCTAATACTATAATTCCGAGAGTTTCTTGCTCTCTTTGATCTATTTTAATTTTGTATGGCTTTGTTTTCCAAAGTCTCTGATCAAGAAGGTTTAAAAACATTGGTACATATCATCACCTTGGTTTCTACTGGGATTTAGTCAGAGTTTCTATTTGAATTGACTAAATTTACAACTAAGACAAAAGCTCTGATTTTTACTGAGGTACATTGTGTTCTTTACTGCATGCATTATGACTTCATGCCATTCATTTATCATAATCAAGAGCACAAACTTTGATGGAAGCTGATATCAAACTCCCAGTGATGTAACTAAAGCTGTTCAAGATAGGACACCACACCATAACTTCTTTTCAGCACTAAAATATAATATATGCTAGTTTCTTCTCTGATAGTGGTTTCTCATTATAAGAATACTTTATCTTTCTTGTATAGTCAGCATTCATCACAGGTTTTGTCCATAACAGAAATTTGTTTGCTTTGCTACTGAAGTACTTAAATTTTCTGTCTTTTTCTAAAACAGACATATTGTTATGGCTTCTGAAACAAAACAAGGACATATTTGTAGTGCTACTTTTCTTCCCTTCGCCTCTGCTGCAATAGTGCATTTGTAGAATGCTCCCTTTTGATTGTCCAAAAAATGTTTTCCATTCTTTCAAATAACATCGTACACCAATTTCCTCTGAAAGCTTTTAAAGTTGTTTATATTCAACACAAGTGTTTCTCACTACACTTCCCTCTCTCCAAAAGCTTCATAAATACAGGGCTGTCAGTATTTATTTACTGCTTGAGATTATTTTCCCTAGGACATTTCAGTATAAACGATACACATTTAATGAAGTTTTGTTTTGGTCCGAGTTTAACTCATTCACTGTTGCACACTTGCACATATTTTTTCATTATCAGTAACATGGCAATAACTTTTTTAAGGCCTAAGAAAGTCTCACTGGTGTAGCATATTTGAATAAGGACCATGGACCTTTCAGATGCTTAAGGTGTACATTTCATGTTTAAAGAAGGAATCTGCAAGTTGCATTGATATGGATCCTTGTGGCAGCTTCTGTTAGAAAATTCAATGTTCTGGGGACCTATCATGCTAAATACAGAGAAAAATTAAAAATTAAGAATAAATTTTGTAGAATGTTTAGGATTATTCTTGCCACAAATTAGAGAAAGTATTAAGCAATATGGGAAGTCTTAGCCTTATTTCACCTAGGTCCATCATCTGTTTCATTGTTGCTTGGAAAGCAGTGTGCACTGCAAGATAAATTAGCTTTATGCCGAAATGTATATAATATAAAATACAGTTTTAATTTGTGGAACCTGAATTTTCATTAACATAATGTTTTACATTTACTTTCCATTCTTTCAAAGAATTGATTGATACATGAATCTTCATTAATTTCTTCCTTCTCCTAGACTCCCTGAACATGTATATTGATCTTACTTGCCAGACAAGCATATTAAATGCCTCTGGCTTTCTGGAACTGTAAGACATTTGATCAGAAAATGAAAACACTGGCATGCAGTCGGCATTGTTCTTTCTGGTTTAGCTGGCTTTAGTACAACGTTCACATTAGCTCTGTGCCCATAACCTCAAACTGAATAACACTGGAAATGCATGATGTATGGAGGAAGCTCAAAGGAAAAGTGCCAAATGAATATTGGCCTTTCATGTCCTTCTCTGGTGAGCACATGTGCAAGTTGGATTCAGGATGCAGAACAGAAAGATGAATACTAAATATTCTCAGTGCACAATGTAATGTCTTTAAAATTAATTTCTTTAGAACAAATCCAACATGTTGATCCAACTCAATCATTTTTTTAAACATGTTGGTCTGGATAAGATATCCTTTACTGTAAGAAGCAGTCATTTCCAACAGTAATGAAAAGGGTAAAGAACAATCTTTGGGCAACAACATGAGTCATAAATAAAATCCCCAGAAGGACAGACATAATTTATATACAGATTCATTTTCCACATCTCAAACATGGACCATTTCACATTGATCTACTCAGACTTATACATATAGAAAGGATTTTATTTGTTTAAAATGAACACGATCACGGTAAGAGCTAATCTTTGACCAATAAATTCGGATGGAAACTTCAGATCCTGTGTAAGAGGTTTTGTTTTGTTAGTATAAGTTAATTTATTTCTTAAAGGCAATTGACTCCTACACTTTCTAAATTAATTTTTTATATTGTATAGTTTGGCTGATTCCGTCTCTGAAAAGGATTCAGGTATATGTCAAAATATTTTTGGAAAGGTACATTTTCCTTCTTGTCTGGTGAGGCAGGTTGTCCTGCTGCAGTGTGTGAGAACCTCTATGATGCAGGTAGTCACTGCAGCCCATGGAAAGGACCACATCAGAGCAGAAAACTACACTGCAGCCCTTAGAAGACTTCACATTGGGACAGCCTTTTCTCTGAAGGACTTAATGTTGTAGCAGGGATATACTGTGAAGAGTAAGAAGAGGCATATATGAAGTGCTATGAACTGACCACTAACGCCTCATCATGTCCCTCTGCATTGTTTGGGGATGAAGAGCTAAAGGAACTCGGAATGACAGAATTGAATCTGAGAGGAAGACAGGGGTGGGGAAAAGATGCTTTAATTTTATTGTTTCTCACCATCCTACTCTTTTAAAAACAGCAATAAATGAAATTAATTTTCCTTAAATCAAGTCTGGTTTTACTGTGCTATGGAGTGATAGTAACTACTGAGTGATGTGCTTATCTTAAACCATGAGCTTTTCTGTCTAATTCTGTTCTTGTGTCCGATTGAGCAGGCTGAGGGACAGAGCAGCTGGTGAGCATCTAGCAGCCCGTCACAGTGAATTTACCACAAATTTATTCTTGATAATCAGTAAAACTGGCCTCAATGTTAAATGAACTTTTATGAAGTAAGATTGAAAAATCAGTTTAATAGCAATGAAACACATATCAGGAATAGCACTCTACAATAATATTAAAAGTTTAAAATTTTGATCTCGACTTCTTTTTGCTTAGCAGATAGATAAGAATTTATGGGTACAAGAAAAATAAATTGATGTCCTGATATACTTAGACTCAGCAAACATACATAGAGAAACATGACAGTAAAAATGTCACTGATAACATTCTTGATGAGTATTTGTATGTCGTGGTTTAGGAATGGCATTATCAAATTTAATGTTTCTACTGAAACCACATCAACATATGCCACATGTTGACTTCTCCTTCCCTTCCCCTCCCCTGTTGGAGAAGTAAACTGGAGGTACAAAAGGTAAAGATCATGGCCTAAGACGAGAGCAATTTACTGGAAACAGTAATGAGATAAGAAAACAAACAGTTACAGAACCAATGGCGATGACAGAGGGTGTGAGAAAAGACACCTTACTGCTCAAGCTCCCCAGGAAAACCCCTGATAATCTATCATGCCTCCTCAACTCAGAAGCGAGTCCTTTCCACATTCACTGAAAAGATGTGAGGTCATATAGAATAACCTCTGGGTCCTAGCCATGGCTACTTCTGGCTACTGCAAAAATGTTTTACTGTGAGTTTGCATGTCATAAAGGATATTAACTGTAGATTAAACTTTTTAAAGGGTTTAAAAATATTTCAGAAAGAGTAAAATTAACATAAATTACACATTTAAGGTGTTGGAGAAAGAGAAGCTTTGAATGGAATGCAGGAAATAGAATAATTTTAACTTCTACCTTGTATATGTTTTAAGCTTCTTGGCAACTAAGATTAACCAACATAAAGAAATTGTAAACAGTTATAAGAAACATTTCTCTCACACCCTCCATCCCTCCCTCTCCCTATATCTCTTCCCTCCTCTGTTTTCCTCAGGTCACCATCTAAGTTACACTTCTCATATTTTTTGAATTTGTCCTGATATGTAGATATCTATTTTCAGTCTAACACCACCAACATTTTCCTGAATTTTTAAAGTGCCATATATTTAAATGGGTTTGTAGCCACATGATTCTCCATCTGTTTCAAAATTCATCTAAAAATATTTTTCTCTTGTCTGCTTCTTCATGTTTGCCTCTTTTTTCCCGTATTCCATTATAGCTATAATGGAGATTCATGTTATATTTTATTCAAGGTATGCAAAAATTTTTTAAATTTATTATATCTATTATTATTCTTAGATTTTGAATTTCTAATTTAACATTCCCACCCCCACTCCCCACCCCCAGCTATTATTATATAAATTACAGTCAATTTTTCAGCACCCTTTGTTTTCCAGTCTTCTATAATGGAGTTTGTTTAATTTTTTAAAATTATTTTCCTATCTGCTGTGCTTATTTCTCCTGTAAAAAAGGAAAAATAATCATAAACTTTTACACAGAATCAAGACTCTTGCCCTTTTCTGTTTTATTTAATTTTAAAAGTATTTACTAACATAATCTATTGTTGCTAATTTGGTTGTAATGCGACAAAACTCCTATTGTCTGTTTTAAGTGTTTTGTCAGAAAACTCAGACTTAGCTATCTTTAAAGAATTTACATTGGAAGGGATATTGTGCCTTATGTATTTCTGTATTTTTAATATGTATTTAAGTAGGTTTTGATGCAAGATTGTTCATACTCAGGTGAGTAGTTGCAAAAATGTTGCCAATGTCTTTATGACCGTATACATGTTTTTCTCAACTCCCCCACTAGAGGTTTAACTTTGAGGAGCTCTGCAGAGTTTATGAGGTTTGCAGATGCTCCTGGATAAAACAGCTGAATTATTGTCTGGGGTAGTTATGTGCAGAGGGAAAACTCAAGATCTCTTATAGAGTCATTGAGATAATATGGTCTCAGTCAGAATAAATGAGAAAATTATAATTCATAAAACAATTTGCACAGGAACTGGATTCTAAATGAGGTAGCAATGCCCAAAGGCCAGACTAGCAACTGCATGAGCAAAACTTTGGGTAAACAATATCCATGAGCTCTTCCTGTTACTGTAGAAGTAACCCTATAAGTGATAATTCATATATTTACTTTTATCACAAACGTAGACCTAACTCCACCATTGAATTTTGCATTAATTTTCATATCCTTTGTTGACTGGATGGTATTTCAAAAACCACCCCCCAGATTTTCACATCCAGTAGAACAGTTATTGTGATTAATCTTATTAATACTTCTTGAGCATACTCAAATATTTTTTTCTTTCAGCTCTTTGGTTGCTACGGAGTTTTTGTTTCCTTACCTGTCAAAAATATAGCTTCCTCGAGAATTGAAATAGTCCCCAGGTAGAAGACCTGTCACACTCTCAAATACCTTTCTTGCTGGAAGCAGAAATCCACTTTTTTGGATACTTAGATGAAAGTTATGACAAGGGGTTTATGGTGCGAAGTAAAGGATAAAGACATAAAAAGAGGTAACAATCAAGGAGAACACATACCTTCTTTCAATTTCAGACACTGAAGGTCCTAGAAATATATATATAAAATACTGTCATGAAAAATATGAGCCTGGTTTAGGAGTCTTGATTGCCCGAGAATAAAGTTTCCCATCACATATTTTATTTTGTTTTCAACCAATGTATGTACTCTCTCTAGATGTTATGCTGCAGCTATTTCTATGTGAACCGGTTAATTAAGAAATTAATGCTCCAGGAACCTACCCCATCTTTTTCATGAAACTCTGGTCTTCATAGATATTTTCATTGTTTATTCAAGATCATTCTCTTAAAACAGAATACTCAGTCTTCTGCAATGATCTCCCTTATGTGTTTTAATGTAGAAAAATCCATAAAGGAACGGGATAAAAGAAGTAGAGAGGGGAAGGAAGGAAGGAAGGAAGGAAGGAAGGAAGGAAGGAAGGAAGGAAGGAAGGAAGGAAGGAAGGAAGGAAGGAAGGAAGGAAGGAAGGAAGGAAGGAAGGAAGGAAGGAAGGAAGGAAGGAAGGAAGGAAGGAAGGAAGGAAGGAAGGAAGGAAGGATGTATTACAGAAAATATTTGTATGAAAATTGTGCACTGTAACATGCTGAGATGAAGAAATAACAGTATAAACATCTGCCTTTTATGATTAGTAGATGGGCATGATATAAAGGGCCAATATGAAAAAATATCCAATACAAGGACATGTAAATAATTATGGAAGATTGCAACAAAAATAGAAAAAGTAAAATGTGAACAACACCATGGAAAAGGACAGAAGTGAAAAATTAGCACTACTCCCAGATGGACATAGTAGGAAATAGTAATATTGTACAAGTATGGTGTCATATTTTCAGGGCATTTTTAGGTCATGTATTCAGCCCTCCTTCAAAATTTGAAACTTAATTTTCCTTAAATAATAATGATTCTCTGGTAGGTTTGATTTGTTTGGAATGGGCAGGAGGGTTCTTTTAAGGGGTCAGATAAGTTATTGTTCCAAAGACCACTGCAACATGTAGTTGATAACTTTAAGAATAGTGTAGCAAATGTGAGAAAAACTTGTTGTATTAGATATACCAATAGATATTATTTATGGAAACTAGTTTTTTCTCCCACTAGAAGCAGTCTACTCCTTGTTGAGGGGCAGAATGATACAGACTGAGTGAACTGCTGATAAGTGCAACTTCCTCATATACACAGAACATGATGTCCAGCATGATCGCAATCAGCCCCTAAAGTTCATCTTGGTTATACTCATATCTTCAGAGAAGAGTGTGCTAATTTAAAGATTTATATGACATATCTAAGGATTTATATGACATATCTAAGGATTTTTATGACATATCTAATTCACTTATTCATAAGTTGACTTCTGTGATAAAATTTACTTTCAGAAAATGTTTCTGTAGAATATTAATGTGCAATTACTTTCTAGTGAAAAATACCTCATAATTTAAAAAGATTGAAGGTCTATTTAAATATACATATGATGATATAGAATTGTTCAGAGATATCAGTCAATTAGTTCTAAGGTAAATTTGCCAGTTCTGTTCAAGGATTGCCACTCATAGCACAGTCATGTATCTATATGATACTTGAGAAATACTTTAGATAGATGCAATTACATGGTGATATATGAGATGGGAAGCAGAACTTAAGGAATGATTTGTTATTCTCTGTCAGAAAGTCAAATATATCTAATTTGTAACTTTTTCAATGTTGTTATTAAGCAATTCTAAGTTATGTACTCTTTAGAGTGTATTTTAGATTCTTGCCTTTGGTCTCAGCTGGGCATTGAAGAGTAATTCTTGGAGAAAAATTCCATAAATTAAAATATATTTGCAGATAGAAAACCTCCTAAAGAAGAGATTATCTTTATATACCCCCTTACCAAACATAATGAGAAATTTAGACTAGTATGAAAAAGTCAGGTGAAAAAACCCCAGAAGTTATTAATATTGGTAATAGTCAAATTTTAAAAAATATTCAAGAAATATGAACTCCAAAAAACAATTTAATGATTTTTATGAGAAGATGATATTGATGAAGAGATCAAAGTGGAAATCTTAGAAGTGGTTCGCTCTTCAATGTCATTTGATTACCTTTAAAATTAATTTTAAAAGAAACAAAACACAAAAGATCTCCCCACAAAATCAAAAGTTTCCAGCTTATGAGGGAAAAGACTGAACTGAAATAGGCCCACACAAGTGTTTCATAAGCTATGAAATACTTTTGGTTTTATTCCTAAAGTTATGTCCTGGGTGGGATAGTATTTACCTGTGTTACTGTTGGTTTACTTTTATTAAAACTTTTATTGTGTTCTCCTTTTAAGAGAATGCTTTTTACCAAAGAGATTGTTTCTTGTGTTTTAAGTGGAGCAAATTATTTAGCTGAGCATCAGAATATTTAGTTTTATTGTTCTAAATGTCTACATAGAAATTTAAGATAATTCCTTCAATTTGAGTCTAGAAATTACTGATGGAAGTCAGATGCTGGCAGAAGGCTTAGAGAAATTAATGTAATATACGGTATTTAAATACTAGTTCAAATTGTGCAGAACTGTAAGCAAAACATGAGCATTTCACAAGAGGCATTAAGTCCCCCTGGTGTGGTAAACTTGCTGTGTCTTCTTATTGCCAAGCAATAGAAATGTAATGTGCTGATCTAGAGAGACATAATTTTCCCACTCTTGGAAAATTTCTGTGATTTCCCAAATGCTTTTATGCAGTGTTGGCTAGAAAGCTTGGCTAAATGCATCCCTTGTGAACTTTCTTATTGACCAGTATGACTGTAATGAGGGAACATTCAAAATTTTCAAGGAGAATAAAAGATACTTAACTCCAAAGCAATTAATCCCCATTTTCCTCCAGTTTTAACCAGGGTTTGCAATATTCATGCTTGATTTGGGATAACCTACTTTTTTTTTTAAATTAATGATTCTATATTTATACAAAATAGACAAGATCAAGCAGTAGAAATTGAGTCAGATATTATAAAGTAGTTGAGTGTCTGCTTAACAAAGAAAGACATTTCAGTAAGACAGAAGAGAGGCAAAGTATATCTAAATACCGTAATCAGGCTCCTGCTAGGTACTCTGGAGCAAACAGATGTGCAGTCAACCCAACCTTCTTTCCTTTCAGTCAGCCCAACCTTTCTTCCAGTAATTTTGTAACTAATGTTTGATTCACACTGATGTATTCCCACAAGAGTCTTAACAGACACTAAAATGAGATGTTATGATTTTTATAAAATTTATATATACTTCTCTATTTCTCTACTGTACTTTCTATCACACCCTACACAATTCAATATCTGCCTTTACAATGCCCTAGAAGCCTAATTTTATCCTTATTTCAGAGTTACCTTTCTTTTCCACATTTGATGTCACTTCAGTTCTTACCAAGGTTATTTGCAGCATCAGTGATTTTCCAACAGGTTAATATGACCATATGGAGACACTTCTCTCTCCACAAATGGTCAAATGATGGAGCTTTGCTGTCATTGTTGCTTCAAAAGGCGAATGATCACTGTAGATATTTGCTAATGAGGAACAGCAAATATCAGATGGTCCACAAATCCCTCTTCCCATATATATGCATGACAACTGAATCCAAGTCGAGAAGTTGAATTACTGCAGCATTAGTCAACACAACTTAGCAGACACACTATTCTTACCTTCTACAAAGGCTCTGCAAAGTTTGACTGTATCACGGTATTTATTCTGCCTCCATACCATGATTCAACATGTGTCTATTACGGCAATTCTAGTCACGTAAAAAATCAGCCAGATCAGCAAACCGAACTGAATTTAATTATAAGAACATAATAGCCTTCCCTCTTTTCCTGATATGAAAATATGTATGTTTGAAGAAACCAGATATTTCTAATACTTTTATAACTTTGCAAAACTGATTGTCATATTCCATCTGAACTGCTGTCAAGCCCTGGGAACAAGCTGCACAGAGAAGTGGTTGAGTCACCATCCCTGGAGGTATTTGAAAAATGTGTAGATGTGGTTCTTACAGGCATAGTTACTGGTGGGCATGGCAGTATTAGCTTAATGGGTGGGCTTGATGATCTTAAAGGATTTGGCCAAAACTATTCTGAAATGCTATAATTCTATCAGGCTAATATCTGAAGCTTTTTATCACAACTGCTATCCATTGCAGATTTGTCTTGGAAAGAGTCTACTGGGGTGGTACAAAGCAGTTCCAGAAAAAGAGTGCTGTAGTGTTTCCTGGACATATGGTTCAAACATTTTCATTACTAAAATAATTTAATTAACTAATATACTAGACCTGTTTCTAAAAGAGCCATTACAATGAAAGTTAAACCATGGCATGAACGATAAATGTTGACATTGTCATCAATAGGCCATCCTTCCTGTCTCAGCCATCAATAGTCTCAAACAACAGTTACATATATCTGCAAAAATGACAACTATATATTCACCTGAATATTCAATTGTTGTATGGAAATTTAGAATATGGGTTATGACACCCTGAGAACTTACTGCTTTAATCATAATCACAGGAGTAATTTATCTGACTAGTACCGATCTATTGACACTGAGGGAATTGCTCAGTTACAGTAACTTCACAATTACAAGCCATTTTGACTAAAATTTTGCTCCCAAACCAGAAGTGTGGCTTACTTTCAGGAGCAGCCAATATATGAACAAATCTTGGAAATTTCCCAAGCCAGAAGTCTGAGCCAGCAGCAGCCCTGAGCCGAGGTGAAGCCTGCCTGGCCCCGGGCGGCGGGGCAGTGGCGGCGCAGCGGCAGCACTGCCTGGGCCTGGGGGGTGTGGCAATGGCACCGGCCGGGCATGGCCCTCTCCTGCTTCCCAGTGGCACTGGCCGGGCAAGCCCCTCTCCCTCCTCCTGGCGGCACCCTCCGGGCAATCCCCTCTCCCTCTTCCCAGCGGCAGCAGCGAGTGGGGCCAAGCCAGTAAATCCCGTGATCCCGCGATTCTGTTACTAACTGGCAACTTTGTGAAAGTTGCACACGGATCCTCACTGCGAACGAAAGTGCGGCTCACAATCCGGTGCGGCTTTTATATGGACAAAAAACAAAATGCTGCCGACACCTGGACCTGCGGCTTATAATCAGGTGCGGCTTGTAATTGTGAAATTACTGTAATTTGTAAACTGAGAAATTAAAACAACGTGGCAGAGTTGATCATGTTCTTGGATTCCAAATTCAAAAGGATATTTAGGAAAAGTATTTAACTTAAAAAGATGTAAAGAAATTTCACTGTTAATTGGTGGTTTTTAGAACTGTTTCTATGTGGGGAAGCAGGAAAAAGAAACTCTAAATCTCTGATTCTCATAGGACAAATTGAAAGATATTTGTGAACACAAATGATATGTATTATAGAAAGTGTGATTTTACATTCCAGATTGGAGTACTCTACTAAGTATCCCATGGTATGTTCCATGCTAAGTATCTTTAAATTTCAGGAAAGCAAAGCATGCTTTATTTTATATTAGTTGCAGGGCCTAAAAGCATGGATTCTGGCATAAAATAAGAATTTTTAAAAATCCTGTTTCTCTGGCAAGGAATATATATGCTGTTAAAAATACTTATTAGAAAATTTGTGTGTATGTTTATTAGAACCATGCAAGTATGAATATCTGAACATGTAAATATTTTTAAATTATAAAAAAATTGTATTCTGCATCTTTAAATCAAAAGAAGCGTGCATATAATTTACATATATCCATCAGAATAAACAGGTATTTTGTTTCTTAATGAATTATTTCAGATGAATGTATGCTGACAACCAAATCAGAGCAGTTACTATTGCAATAAATTTACTGTATGCCATAGGAAAAACTGATGTGGAGTTAATTAGGTATGTATTTTGTCATGAAAAGTTGCCCTAAAATGCTTAAGGACAGGTAATTTAGAGTCACAAATATTAAACAAATAAAAAGTAAATTTCTAATTCCACCTCCCATAATAAAATATCTGGGAAAAAATACTAGAACAAGAAATTTTCAGTAATAGGCTAATCAAAAACTGAAAATCCATCTGAAAATCCATTAATGCAACTACATGTTAAACAGAGAAAAAGGTATGTCTTAAATGTCAAATTTTATCATCATGGTGAAACCCAAAAATTTAGATACATTATTATTATTATTATTGATCTTCCATAAACATTAAAATTGACTTTAAAGAGTTGCACAAAATGGATTTTTAAAATGTTTAAATAATGAGAAAAAAATGGATCACATTTTAATATATAAATATTTTCAGTTCTATATTTAGGACAAATCTTCAAAATATGTTTAACTGTATTTACTGCAATTTCCAGTAATTTTTTCTAAAACATATGAGAAATAAGGTAAGGAAATACAATTATTCTATGTGGTTTACAAAAACAATTTCTGTAGAATAATAATCCACCAACTCTTAATGATGTAATATAAAATTGATTCATCAAAAGAAAAGTGTTATTATCCCTTTTTAAAACACTCTTCTAAAATATATTTATTGAATTGCTATTTTGCCTTTCTTTAAATTATGTCAGAAGGGAAACTTTATGGAAGAATAACTACTTGGGGAAAAAAGCCAAAAAATTAAATTTTGTCTTTGAGATTTCTTGTGAAAAGTGTGTTGCCGTTACAACAAGCACTGTTTTAGAAAAAAAAGTTGAGAATGTGGTACTGTTTCTCATGTTTTGATTTTTTTTACAAATCAATCTTCTTGATAGCACTGAATTTATAATTTACTTTTTAAATGGTGGTTTAGAACTCCCTCATTGACATATTAGGGCTTTTTTAAACATAATTTAAAAGAGATCAATACATAACGTTATATGCATGTTTTCTCCAAACTATTTTGAAGATACTGTTGTCAAACATTTTTATGAATGATATTATACATTATAGCTGTGGATTAATCAAAGTAATGAACATCTGAAAATAAAATAACAATGTCATGTTTAATGGTTGGATGCACTCTGGGACAGCTCCAAACTGTCTCATTCACAGATCTATTCCTTCATGTACAATGACACATTACAAATTTTAACTTAATATTATTTTACATCTAAAGGGAGATCAGAGATAATAAGGCCAAAATTTTGAGGTGAATCTGACTAGAGATTTTCTATCTGTCTAGTTCCTAACCGCTGTTCTAAGACAGATACATAAACCTGATAAACACCTGCAGGACCGTTAAGATACCTGAAGATATAGCATGTGGCCCAAGCATCCAACTGCCAGCCATGGAATCAAACCCTAGAAGTGAATCAGAAGTCCCAAAAGTTTTCTCTTGTACCTGCCAGCCTCTTTGGACTTTCAAATATCATAGGGCTTTTCAAGTGGAACTAGAGATGGAATTGGAAATGCACATCTTGAGTGGGCAATTGAACCAAGCTTCTGAAGTTAAGCTTTGGAATTTCAAGTTCAGTATCACCATTAATGACTGAACTCCTTCAAATAGCTTTCTTACATCTACTAAAAATACTAATCTAAAAGTTAGTACTGATCTAAAAAATCTAGTGAATGCTATCAGCAGAACTACACTACAAATTATCAGTATTTAACAGAATCTGAACTTACCAATATGAAAAGATTGGTTTCAGGGGGTGGAAAACCTGCTTTCATCAAGCTAGTATATTTATAGACCAATCATCTGACAAGATGTCAAAACATGAGAGAAATTCCTGGAAATGAACACAATTGCAGTGTAAGTTTAAATGAAGTACAAATTGTATAAAGAGCAAACTCTGTACTCTTCTCTTTTTTACCATAAATCAAAAATATTGAAAACAGTGTTGTCCATATTGACATTTGATATGTCATGTAACTGAATGTTATACTTAAAATAAATAAATATTGCAGTGGAAAGGCTGAATAAAATTTCGAATACAAACATAAAAAGCAGTGTCTTGCTAATACATGTACATAACATAAAAGATACACTTGCGCTTCAATGCTCACCTGAATAAAATCAGATTCCTATATAAGCTGGATGATCAAGCTATGCTGCAAGAAGTACAAATGTATCTGACTTGCAAGACCTTGAGAAACTGAATTCTGTTGTAGATGAGCCACTTATGATCTCTGTGCTTATACAGTAGTTCATGCACCTCTATTCACAAAACTACTACAAAAAATTATTGTCTATACAGACAAAACATGGTTGAATATTTCAGCCTTGGCAGCAAATATTCAAGTAAGAACAATGGAAGATAATGCACTCTACAACAAATCCAAGGGCTTGTTTAATATATCTAGATTTGTTTTCCATGTATTCAGGGAGAACTACTTTGTATCTATTTTTAGGAGACATAAAACAGGCGTAGTTGAACTGTCGATTCTGGCTCTGATACGGCCATATTCTTATTTTGGCTAAAAGACTCCTGTTTTCTTCCCACACTATAAATCTAAGGCATTGCCTCAATCTAATTAGTGTAATAAGAGAAAGATTTTGGACCAGACATCTATCCAGCTTTCTTTGAAAGAACCTTTTAGGCTAATGATTGCTGACACTGAAATTGATAAGTTTATTACCAGGCTAAATCTTTGAATAAAAGGCACATTGATGAATCAATCTCATCTTTTGAGGAGTGCAGCAGGAATATACTATTCAAGAAGTATCCTTCAGACGTCCTTGTATTTTTTGCTTATGTTTATTTTTATAATTTTATGTTTATCGGACATGAAAAGAATCAATCATGACCAATATAGCTAGGTATGAGGTTGTGGGTTGTTTTTTTTAATGAATTTCAAAATGAATATTGTTTGATAAGCTATTTAGTATTGGTTCTTTACAGATGATCATCTGCATGGATTATGAGTTATGTTTCATACCTAATAATATTCAGTTATTTAAGGGACTGCTAAGTTGTTCTTATCGGTTGCGTATTTTATTTGATTATTTTGTTTGTTTCCTCTGACTAAGTAAAAGGTTTAATCTGTTTCTGAAGTGTGGTAAAAACAGGCTTTTTTGTTAAAGCAGTCTCAAATATGATTTACGTGCATGCACCTCCCCGATCTGGTATGGTCCTCTGACAATTATCCTCTGTTAGTTTTCCAGCTTGTAGTTTTGAAATTCAAGTAAGAAGTCCTGGGGCAAACAAAAGTGACTTTAGGGTACTGGGACATTTGGTCAAAGGAGTAGGTGCACAGGCTGTGTTCTCAATCCTTTCAATACAAGAGGTGAATACTGAATGGAACAGGAACACTAACCTGGTTACTACATGACTTAGAGGGTGGTGCTATTGGGGGAATTTTGGTGGTTTTGACTGTAGGGTAGTTTACATGGCAAAAAGCCTGCTCATGACAGGTGGACCCACTTGTCAATAAGGGGGAAAAGGATTATGACTCATGACTCAGGGACTGAGTGAGAGAGCTTTAAACTATGTTTGAAGAGGGCAAGGGATACAGTCAAGCTTACTGAGATGAGCCAGCCAGTGGCATGCTAGTCTTGGAGGTAAAATGAATCCACAGAACTGCATCTACAGCAACGCAACTATAAAAGGTAGCATATCAGGCCCCCTTGCTATCTTTTCTCTCATTTTTCCCTCTGGCTCTCTTCCTGCTTCTTCTGTCTTTCTCTTCTGTCTTCTTTGCTTGCCCCAGCTCTGGACCATCCACACAGCAGGACCAACACAGGATCTAAGGATTGGTGATATCTGCTTTCTTCTCTTGCTTTGCATGGTCAAAGCACAGCTATCAACTTCTACTCTCTGCTGTGGGAGGGGAGACCTTGTGTAATGGTGCACTGTGGCTTGTGAGCCAGGCAGCCCCTTTGAGGAGTTTGTAGTGGGAACTGAGAACTTATTGAAGTGTACTGTACAAAATTTAGGGCTTGTTTGCCTACAGTTTTGTGGAAGTCTATTTACATCTAAAATCTTCTCAGTCTAAATAATGGGCTGATCTCTGGAGTTATGGTGACTGTATAATAAAACCATAAGATTCCCTGACATGTATCCAGTATTTATCTTTGTTCAGGCTGACAAGAATTTATAACAAACGTCACAGCCCCTATGTGTGGGTGGTGGCACTGCCTTGAAACTGATCACAGCAAGAAGTAACACAGACAAAATTACCTGCACAATGAAGTTTTAATATATCTATTTACATATTAACTTTTTCCCCTAAAATAAAAATGTTTAGCCTTCCTTTATCAAGTACTACTTTCTTCTTTTATTGTCATCTATAGAGTGATTTTTTTTCCCCAGTAACTAAGAGTTTAAAACTGATAAATATGAGAAGATTCACAGGATCTAGAGAAATGAGTGAGAAACAGGATACTTATCAACATCTCTCAAAATGGATCTTACTTTTCAAATCTTATTAACAGTATTTTAGATTTATACATCGTTGGTAGTCTGAAAACACTGCATAGGTAATTTATATTATTTAAGACTTAAATATTTTCAATTAGAGTTTAATTTTTTTCTTTCCTGGTAACTGTTACTTTTCCTCAATATTTATGTCTTTTCAGTTAATTTAAAATTAAAGGGGTTATCAAGGCTTACTGAGGGTGACAGTGTCATCTAAGAAGAAAGGAAGAGAAAAAATAGAAAGGTTCCATCAAAGTAGGTACTTTGAGAAATGCTTCTGACAAGACCCAGACTGAAGCTGACAGCAGCTGGATTATGCAACCAATTTATGTAACTATGTAAAGAAATCTTCAAGAGGAGGTGAAGGTGGTTTTGAATTTTTTTTTTTTTTTTTTTTTTTTTTTTAATTCTGCAACATCTGTGGATACTATTTCACTGCTAGGCACAGGCAAAGCTTTTCTGTTGCTACATAAGAAACTGAAGATATGTCTGCAAAATGTAAACAATTTCTCAGGAAAATTAATTTATTTCTTTTCCTACACAGTATGCACTATAAAAAGCAATCAGTGAATATGCTGGCTGATACTTTCCATGGAAAACAGATGTGTGCTGCATGCACCCTTCAGGTCAAAATCAGTAAGGAGAAAATGCTTTCTCTCCAGGTTTTCTTTTGCTATTGCTTTTCCTCTGAAGTGATGAGAGTAAACCCATTCAAACAGTGTCCTGGCAGCAGTTTGACATTTTAAAAGATCAAAAAGTACCATGTTAGATATCTAGGGAGCCCCCAGACTGCAATAAAACCAAAAAGGAAAGTAATAAAGTAAGGAGCAAGCATATGGTCTGCAGTTGCATTTCTTGCTATTGATTCTGAAACTGCTGAAGTGGAACTTCTTTATCAGCAGCTACATAATCAGCAAGTCAAAGCAATGCATCTCTGTCTGAAAATACAGTAAAACCACTGTGTCAATTTAATAAAAAAATATCAGTTAGAGAAACCTGGAAAATTACATGACATTACATACTGATGGAAGTAAGAATGTTGAGATCTGAAACTCAAACTGTCAAGAAATGCCTGGAAACACACTGATCTTTGAATTATTAGAACCAGATGTCATCTTTTGGAGGTTCCTAACATGTAGAGCAAACACTTCCATTGCTGTACTCTAAAAAGTAGTTACTTGTACATTCAGAAATTAACCAGTCCTACTCTCTGCACACCAGTTTATGTTGCAATGTCTTTGTCTGCTATTTTTTGCCTTTGGTGTGATTACCATAACCCATGGCACTTCAGTATATTCACAAGAATAAAATGAGACAATTAATAAATCTATAAAGCCTTGCTTCTACAGACCTTGCTTACTCTTAGGTTGTGCAGAAGACCAGATGCAGTTTGAGATATTCTCTTTTCTTCTCTGAGTTCCGGGGCAGTTTGACAGCCAAGAAAAAAATTTTAAGAGATTATAACAGAAGCATATTAGCCCAAAGTAAGATTAACATTAGGGGAAACAAAAAAACTGGATTTAACAGTATATTTAACTATGCCATTTCAGTGTGTGACACACTTTGGATTTGCATTATTTTATGTATAGAAGAAAAAGAAATTAGTGTTAAGGACAAGAATGTTTTCATTTACTCATTTTTTCAAGCATTCATTATAGGAGAGCATTTTTTATCTGCTGGGTCTATTTAATTTGGCGTTTGCTCTATCATTTCAACAGGATTGTTTTAAATGATGGTAATTTCTTCAACATATAGCATATGAAGCCATACCTGAAAGAAATGCTTTTGTAGCTTTTAGAACTAATCAGAATTAATACTTGAAAAAGCAAATTTGCAAAAACAGAAGAAAACAAACTTTCATTCATCTTCATTAAAATCCTTGTTTGGTCTATTAGAAAAACAGCACAACATTCAAAGCTAGTTTACTCTATGGATTTGAGGAAACTGCCGCATCTTCTGCACAGAAAATCATATATAGGACAAGATCACTAGTTAGTGTTAGAATTTATTGAACTTTACAGACTGCAGTATATTAACACAGCCTAATTTGTGTCTATTACATGTCCATACAACAATTCAGACTTTGTATATGGCAGGATGAAAACCTCTGTCATACTAAACTTTAAGAACTATGAAGGAATCTGTATCGTCAGTGCCTTCTTGCTTTAAAGTTGTTTGCTGTTATATTTAGAAAGCTGTGATTACCAAGAAGCTGCACACACTGCTGTCTTTAAAAGAAAAGACCTATCGATGTGTGAGACTATGAACTTAGGCAAAAGACCCAGCTTTACTGGGTCCTTTCTTTCCAGCTACAAATGCATATGTATCAGTCTAAGTGCCTTGTTACATCTTTTCATAATCCTGAGCTGTGTGAGGCAAGGAAAGTTCTGTATCAGTATTGTGATACTATGAGGAGATTTTCATCTACGAAGTATTCTAGATATCAATAATAATAGGCCATAGCATTATTTATGCCCTTCTTAATTGCAAGCTTGGAGGACAATGACTCAGAGGCACAAAACTCTCAAAGATATAAGGGAGATCCAAGCTGTATAGTGCTTGCCCTTGAAAAATATTCTGTATCTTCTGAGTCACAGTGCTATTTGCAAAGAGTTTTGCACTGAATATACTGACATAATGATTGCAGCAGCAGATTATAAATAGCTGTATTTATACATAGCTCTAAACTAAAAGAGCAGCAGCTTGCTTGAGACATTTTTAGTAAGAATTTTCCCCCACTCTTTAATTTATTCCTTTCTCCATTATGCTTCAGAGCAACCTGGGCTAGAAGCTCTAAAACTTATGACTCCTCAACATGAAAACAGGCAGTTCTTAATCACATTTTAGGTGTTGTGGTTTTCAGAGAGAGGAGAAGCAGCTGTACGCTTGTCCTGTTTCCTTAGCAACAGAGCAAGGGGAGCTCAGGAGACTCTGCTGGAGGGAGCCTGAGATGCTCACGTGTTGCTCTCAGTATCTGTCTCCACCTGTCACAGCCTAGAAGAGGACCAAAATCAAAACCAGCTTGCCAAGGAAAGGTTCTGTATATATGATTTAATACTACTCCATACCAAACGTGCGACAACTGAATACTAAATTTGCTTGGTTTAGCATTCAATGGTCAGGAGGGGGCAGAAAAAAAATGTGACAAACACATATGCTAAGCTCTCAGCTATGCCAGTTAAATCTTCTTATAAATTTTAAAGTGTTTGTTTAAAATACTTACTCACAGAGAAGATACTGAATAAAATTTTCCTAGTTTCAAAACCAAAAAATACTCACTGTTTCCATTTTCCATATGGCCCAAATTGCGGAGCCATAGTAAATTCAACTTTCCTTTGAAAATGCAAATACCTTGTCTAATCTTCATGGTACTTAATAGAAATGACATCTTAAATGTAATATATTATTTAAACATAAGTATTAAATAAATAAACGAATATCCCAAACACAGTCCTTCCTCCAAGTTTTAAAACACTTTACATTAGATTAATCTCACCTAAGTTTGGGTGCACAGCTGTGACATTGTAAGAGGACATAATCCAATTCTCCATTTATAATAAAAACAAAATAAAATTCTGCTTTTTGGTTCCATATCCTCCATTTTGTTGGTTCCAGAAATGAAACACCCACTGGCCATCATCACAACATTAAAAAAAAAAAAAAATTACAAAATGCAGCATTGTTGGATAAAAGAGATAAATAAATCAGTCATCTGTCTCTTACCCCATCCCTTTAAGATGCCAAGAGAAGTGGAAAATTACAACCCATTTAAGTCCTCCTTTTGCTACCCAACAGGTGCTGTCGCAACCATTCCTTACCCATGGCCGTTAATGTTCTCAACCATAGAAACATAGAAACAAGCTCAGAGATAAAATATCCCATCCCATGAAGGAAAGTACAAGGAAGAGAAGGTCCTTCTGTAGAATGTTTTAAATACAAAGACTAGAAAGACGATGTTTTTGTTACTCTCACCTTTTAATACTTGGATATGTTAGTTATAATGTAACTTAATAAATATTAGCAATAAGAAGAGGTAGAATTTCAGAGGGATTTCCTTCCACAGATTGGTTGTCTACGCAGAGGCAGGAGGAACAAATAAAAGCATAAATGCTTTACATAAAATTTTATGACTAATTTTTAGTGCTTTGATCAAATCAAGTAAGCAGGTCTCACATAAACACACTAATTCTGCAGTTTTAGTTGACTATTAATTACTTCTTGTCTTAATCTACTGCCTAATGATATTATGAAGTCTTAAAGAGCTGGCATATACCCCTATAAAGGTGTTTGTATTTTAGTCACATATTAAATGACTCCTCTTTTCCATTATTTCCACATGAGACCAATGTGGATTTAATTAATTCACGTTTATAAAGCATTTTCATATCCTTGGATGACTTACACAACAGAAATGCCCAGTGGTAGTTTTAAATAGTAGAATATGACCAAAAATATATTTTCTTTCAAATAGTTGATATTATATTATTTATATAAGTGATTTACTAAGAGTAGAATAAGGAATTGTTATAATAAAAATTTTTGGAAGGGACCTTAAAGATCCTGTATTTTCAATCCCAGCACCCTGACATGGTATGACACCCATTATACCATGTTCAAAGCCTCATCCAACCTGGCCTTAAATGGTTCCAGAGATGGGTAATTCACAACTTGTCTGGGCAGCCTGTTCCTTTGCCTCACTGCCCTCTGCGTAAATAATTTTTTCCTAATACCTAACATAAATTTCTTTCATTTTAAAAAGTTTCCTCCTTGTCCTATAATTATGTGTCAGTGTAAAAAGTCACTGTCTCTCTTTCTTAAAAAGCCCCCTACTAGTACTGAAAGGCCACAAAAAGATCTCTCTGGAGCCTTCTCTTCTCCAGGCTGAACAAATTCAGCTCTAAAAATGCTCTTGCAAGAGAGGTTTTCCAGTCCTTTGATCAACTTTGGCCCTCCTCCAGACTGGCTCTAACAGGTCCACATCTCCCCTGTGTTGTGCACTCCAGACCTAGATGCAGTACTTCAGGTGATAAATAGAATGTACTTTAAAAAGAAATTTATATGTTATGTTTTCTGCAAAGATTTCAAGGTTTTATAGTAACAAATTTTACTGTACCAAACAGTCTGATGCTGGATTAGTACTCTGTAGTAATTTATTGCAACAAACCTTTATGACACTGAGACACATTAATTCCCACTGACACTGTTGAGAAATGAAACTGCTCAGATCCATACCTCAGTTCTCAAAAGTTTGATCCAATTTCAAGTGTCTAAAGAGGAAAAACAATTGAGAGTCTGTCCTTTACTACACGAGGCTTCTAAATGAAAAGTGTTATGATTTTTTTAAGTAATCTAATTTGCTTATGTATATTGTATCTTGATGATAATTTTGTGTGCACATGAATCTTTTTCAGTCTTTCCATTTCCTCAGGTGGATTTCCCTTCCTATTTTGCTGTGCAAATACCATGACTCTGGCTCATTATAATGTCTCACAAGCAGCTTTCCTGAGCAGCATACCTTATTTTGTACAGTTTATTTATGACTGTCTCCCTGGTGATGTCCATACCTTCTGGAGAATGTTTTCTTCAACACTTGAATTGTCTTCTGGACTCCATGTCTAAAAGGTAATACACCATCTGTGTGATGCTTTATGTCACTATTGCAATTTTAATCGCAGGGGTGTCTGAGGACTGGATGGGCAATATCAAAATTCTTTATACTTGCTTGGAAAGCATTATAGCTCTGCTAAGATTTTCCCAGTTTATAAATGAGATGTCATTGTCAGATCAGAACACTTCCCAGCTGAAGATATATTTTCTGTTTTACCCCATATACTGAATTTTCTGCATTTTCTCATGGTTTTCTGATGTCTATGTAGAAGAAATCCTGGTGTATAATACTTAATAAGCATAATGTAGGACATTCATGCTTTGTATAACTGACACAACTACCTATTTTATAATTTCTTTGATATGTTAAGCCAACTGACTGAGTGAAATAGCTTTAACAGACACTCCATCTTTGAATTGTCTTGAACAGATGTAATTTTACCATATTTCTACTAAGAGTAGTCTTATTAATATTAAGGAGTGGGTGTTTGCAGGAATGTGGAATAACTTTCCTGCAATGCTTAGAGAGTAGGAGAAAATATCTTCAGCCTACAGCTGTTTCAGATTAAATGTTGGACTTTTCCTGAATTCCAAAACAAAATCATTTTGAAGTGTGTTTTTTTGACAAATGCTGCTACAGATTTCCAACTCACAGATGCTTAAATGCACAGAGACAAGTACTGTGCAGTTCTAAAAAATACTATGAAATAAAGTCAAAACTAAAATCATTATCTGGATTTGACCGTGAAAATGTCTCCATTTGATAAAGAGATCAAGATGGTACTTGATGTAAAATCTGTACAGAGGCCATGCATCGTGCCTTCTCTGACATATGCTCTCTGAAACTGTACATTTGAACAAGTCTATATGCATAAGTAAATCCTTATTCCAACGATGACTTTGGTATTGTGGTCATCTTGGGAATGTCTGCACTAGAAAATGCCCTTTTAAAGTTTCTTCCTCTATTTCCATTCCCAGGTTGGGGAAGAAGAATTGCAAGATGTGGCTAATTAAAAATATTGTGTAATTGATGTTGGAAACTAAAATTATTCTATCACGGAAATACATAGAGAAAAAGCTTGAGACAAGAAACCATAGAGTTTCTTATATTGTGAGATTTTATTATGTGATTTATTGCTTGGTAATGCTGTGGCAGTACATGTTTAGCTGAAGAGTTATGAGTACATGTTATTGTGTTCTTATTTAGTTATTTCTATGAAAATAAAAATAATTCTTTACTAAATTAAAACAGCCACATGCAAAAATAAAAATAAATGCTGTAAAAGAAACGATTGGTTGGAAATACTTCACAGTGGGAAATACTTCTCACTGTGCATTCACATTCTCAGTGTGTGTTTGTAGGTTGTGTCCTGTAGTCAAATAACACCTTTATTATATCAAAAATTCTTGTGTGTGTGCAAAACATGTAACATACTTTCCAAAGTAATTTCCTCTAGATGTAACCACAGCATTCAACAAAAGTAAAAGTACTTAGAGTACACCTGAAAGTCTTTTAATATCTGATAGGAACAAATAATATCTGAAAATATCTGAAAAATATCATTATAGCATTTCTATTTTCACTGTCTACTGAAGCTCAAATTCTAAACTGCATTTTTCACTTCTAAAGATAGCTTTTGAGGGTCACATTTACAATAAATTGCAATTTTGTGTGTAAATACGCCACAAAATAAAGGCTGAGATCACAGAGTATTTCCATTTGTGTTCTCTTCTTTCAACTACAGTTCTGCTCGACTCGACACATCTTTGTCAAAGCAAAATCTCAACATTTGTGTGATGCATGCAACAGCAAAGACAACATGACAACACCCTCCAGTCTTGAACTAATGAGCTAAAAAATCTTAACTATCCACCAATCTCTGAATCAATTGTACTTGCTTCCAGCATTATCAAATAATTACAATCTCTTTATTTCCATTTTCCTTTTTAATGAGGAAACCTGTATAGAAACTTGCTTAGATAGGAATGTAAGTAACGAGAATTAGTTTTGCATTTTTCAAATCAACGTAAGACTTTTCAAACTGCTGAACAAGTTGCTCGTGTTGTATTTAATATACTGAAGGTGTGTTGTATCAGGCATGACATGATATATTTGTTGGAGATTAAGTAATTTCTAAATTTATCCATCTAATTTCTGTACTTACAGGTTATACTTGAGTTGTTTTTTTAACTTTTAATGATTTGATTAACCAAAAATAATCTATCCATCTAATCTAAACAGCATACAATCAACCTGATTATGATAGATAATCAGAAAAAATTTGTAAGGGCCATCTATTCCGCACAATTTCTCCCCGCCACTCTCCCAAGTGTAATCTCACAGTGGTACCATGTCTCATTATCTTCAATCACATCTGTTGACACTTACATTCCAAAAATAAAAAATACCTCAACAGTGGAGGCAAAGAAGGTTTAGATTATGGATATTACAGCAGGTGCTGGGAAGCCCACTGAGAGAAAACAGTGTCAAACCTCTACAACATGAACACGTAGCTTGCTGTTTCTTAGAATAAAGGTAATTTTATGGCAAAGCAAGGGCACAAGGGAGCACATTCAAGAACAAATAAGAAGAAGTAAAAACAGAACCCAAAATAACACAGGCAACCCAAAAAGTAGGAAAATGGCCAAATATGCATTTTTACCATCTGGCCAAGAGCAAGGTGTCTGATGCCTTTCTTTACACATGGGATATTGGCAAAATGAAAAATGCACATAGTGTTTCATGCGGTAAGTAGAAAATACAGTTCCATTGTTCAGGGCTTCAACATCACAGTAGAAATGAAAAGATAAGTGATCCTTATTGCTACCTGCAATCAGTCTGATAGAGGCTGACTGATTTAGTGAAAAAATTTTCTAAGCTACCTGAAATGCACAAATATGTTGGTGTTATTTGTGTATTTCTTATAGACAGTAGGCTGATGAAAAGTACATTGCAAATATAGAAAATGACCCCAATAGCTTCTAGTGTAAAATAGCTTAAATTATATTTGAAACAACTGCAACCAGGAGATAAATACTATGCACACATACAGAAAGCTCAAAAAGGAAAATCCAGGAAAAACAGTCAGTTTCACTCCAGAGGTTTGAGGAGGTCCCCAGAGTAGCTATTATCAGACACACAAAGGCCTGGGAAAAGGCAAGTAGTTACCAAGGGGAAACTGTGCTTGACCAACTTGCTTGCTTGGTATAATGGAGTAACTTGATAAGGAGATGAAGGGAAGAACGAGGGATGACATGACCCCCCATTGACATGTCTTTTTCTAAGATGGATCACATGGATGGACAGTAACCTGTATGAAAAACTGTTAAATGGACCATCAAAGGATGTTGGTTAGTGGGAGTTATCAAGAGTGAGTCCCTCTAGACATGCTATAGGGTTCAGTACTGCTCAATATCTCTATAAATTATCTCCATAAATTATCTCTATGACAGCAGTGAATGACCTGTCATCTCATTTGCAAGTAAAAGCAAGCCGAGGGGAGAGCTATATAGAGAGGTATGAAAAAGTGAAAGACTGGGCCAACAGAAACTACATAAGGTTCAACAAAAGGATATGTAGAAGTCTTGCATCTGGGTCAGACTAATCCCTAGTAGTTCATGGAAGATCTAATCATAGTCTTCCAGGACCAATGCTCTTAATGTGCACAGTGACAGGACAAGAAGCAATTGACCAGAAGTCGCTTGAGGGGAAATGCCTGAAGTGACTGACCCTATATACAGTAAAACAGACAAAAGAGCCCCCAGACCACTAAAACGGAACTAGAGGAGAATTACATGTTGAGATAAAACGCCTGGAGAAATGGTGGAATTTCCCTCACTGGAAAGATTTAAGAATTTGCTTGATTTGAGAATTTGAGCCATGGATAACCTCAGAAAAGTTCCTGTTCTGAACAGAAGGCTAGTTTAGTTGATGTGCAGAGGTCCCTTTCAAACTTGACTTTTGTATAATTCTGCGATTCCGTGCTTCTGCTGAGGAAACAACTTAAATCACAGGCAATGAGATAAGCATCCAATTCTTCCTTCTCACATCTCTAAATCTGGCATAAAGAGCCCCCAACAAAGATTCAGTACCATGCACTATCAATCCAACACTGAGTGTTTCCTTTTTCTCCTCATTCTACACAACATCAACTCCTGAATCTGGAAACTTTAAGTCAAAATTCTTCATTAACCTGTGAAGTCTCAAGTCTTCCTCTTGGCAGACTTTCATCAAATATGTATTATTTTCCATGCTGTAGATATATCTCATTGTAATTATCATAATGAATCATCAGCAGGAAAGAAATCTAAGGCGTTTGGGCATTTGACATTGAATTTTTTTTTTTTTAAACTTAGGATTTCTTCACTTAAATTTTACAGGATCTTCAAATTATTGTCTCAGGAAGCTTGAGGATGTTTTGTTACGCTCACTGAGCAGCATATCATGCTCAAACTTTATTAAAAAATGCATTACTTATTTTTATTGTGAAACAGTTCTTTCAGTCTGATGTATACAATATTAATTACTGATTTTCTTCAGGTGAGGTTTTTGGGTTTTTTTTTTCTTTTTTTGAGGGAGTAACGGTTAGGGGGATTCATATTTTTATTTTATTTTTCAGAGATAGTTCACATTTCAAAGCACACATTTCAGAATTCAGGTAAACTGGTTTTATAGAATACTTGAGGGCAGCTGTATATTTCATTGTTATTTACAACCTTAGTTTCATAGCAACTAATATAACTCAAAGGACTGTAAGAATACTGTAAGAATACTAAAAACAGATTAAAAGGAAGAGTATAACTAAAGATATAAACGAAATAAACACTACTATGTGATACTCTAAAGGTTTTATTATTGCTTCTGGATATGTCTGGATATGTTTCTATGGGAACTTCAGTTTTTGCATTTGACATGATTCAACTGTAACAAGAGCTGAATGAAAAATGAAAATATCAACAGCACAATAAAAAGAAATTGGGATTCTTTTTTTCTTTAAAAACTAAAAATTCATTTTAATTTTATGTCATTCAGCAGACTGAAAAAAGAATGTGGAAAAAACTAGAGAAAGAATGAGAAATTCTATCTCTCATAACACATAGTTAAAAGGTTTTAAATTACCCAGTAAGAGCATTTTTAGCAAGGATCCATTAACCATATTTTTAAGTCTGCAGAACCTGCACTTAAAGCTGAAAATTTTTTTCTTTTTTGGAAATAGCTTGCATGGAAGCGAGGTCAAGATTTCGAATCCTATCTGGAAGCAGTAGCACAAATCAGAATATTATGTTCTTCCCTAACCCAGTTTCTGCATACTTTATCTCTGTGAAGACACTGTTGTACTTGCAGCACCATTTATTATATCTGAGAATTTTTGATGATGGGATCTACGATGTGTACCATCCAAGCTGCACTTACTGTGTCTCACAGTCACAGCTCTTTCCACTGTTATTCCCCTTTATGGATAGTCGCTTGTCTCATCTGTGCAGTGACAGGAACCAAATATGCCTACCATGGATAGACTTTTCACTGATTCTGATAAGATATGTCAGACTGTGTGTAGAAGCTGCTAGGAGAAAAGGCTATTTCGTCAACAGTAGATAACTAGTGCATCTGCACATCATAACAGCAGCAGAAAGCCAGTGTTCTGATCAGGGTAAAATGAGTTAGTATATACTTGAACAGCTTTTTTTAAGGAAAGGTAAGATGGAATTCTGAGGTTCATCAGGAAGTCAACTCTGTGTTTATGTTTAAATGAGATTAAGCATGTTTTATTCAAGAAGTAGTTGATTTGCTCCAGTAAATTTAGATACAAAACAGACCTGTTTCTTTCAACTTTGATCTAGTTCTGATTGATGTACTAAACCTAACATCCCACAGATTTACTTAAGCAGCTACAATTCCTTGTCCCATCCTTTTATTAGGAAAATGAACAGTGAAAGCACAAAAAAGTATATGAGAAGACAGAGCATCAGAATCACCATACTATTATGATGAAATTGATGTATTGCTGACATACAAGTGAATATTCCTCTTAATTCAGTTGAAAAGCTTGATCTAAAGTTTATTTCCTGTATGTTGTGATAGACTGAAAAAATTATTAAGAAACTCAATTGGGCCAAACTGACAAATACTACATCAAATTAATGAATTACTTTCCTTAGTACTATCTACAGTATTTCCCAGCTAGAAGTATATCTAAAATATACAACGGGGTCTGAATCTGTCAACAACACTGCCAATTATTAACACAATTAAATTATACTTTATTACTTACTGAATTGTTTTTTAATTATTTTTACACAATTCCCTTGAAAAATGTTATTTTTGAGTCTTATTTCCCTAAAGTTGCTGCCAGTGCCATCTGTTATGGCCAGATCAGGGGATGAAACATACTAATGTCAGCGTCTCTTTTGTCATTTCTCAAGAGACCAAGACTCTCTTCTCACTCAGATTTCACAGGCCATATCCTTCTAGATTTTATCTAGTATCTGACCCTTCCATGTCAGTAACATATTTTTCCACATCACTGGATTGACATACACTCTGTAATGAATTGACTATGGTTATGAGCTTGGCTAACGAATAGAAAGCACAAATCTTTAGTAAGCAATTGCTGCTGCAGAGAAACATACAGTATTTTCTACCACAAACAGAGACAATTTTCAGACTGACTGGAAAAGCTATGAGAAAAAAAATCTGAAGGCCTGTCGCATGTGCTCATATCCTTCCTTAATTGTTCATGTACAGTTTAACATCCACATGCATCTTCTAGTGCCTCAGTGAGCAGAGCTAGAGTAAACTGGTTAACTCAGTTCCTTTTAAAGCAGAATAGCATACTTGAGATTTCTGCAAAAGGAAATGGTGTCATTTATGTAAGACTTCTTATCTTAGCAAACTAAATGTATTCTCCAAATGCTTTCTTCTTTCATACAATAAAATTGCTGCCTCTGTGATTGTCCTTTTGTGCAAAATTGAGTTTCACATTTGCTACTGTAGGAATTTTGCTGATAAGGTAGTGGCTGTGCTTAAAAACTTTCTGTTCTTTTTTCTTATATTATAAAACTGCCTTTCCATGGTATTTATAGAAATTTAGAATTCCAAACTCAAATCAGCAGAAAAACATCCTTTCCTATCAAAAACTTTGGGGCATATTTTACAGACTACAATGCCATATCACTCTCTGAAATCACAAAGAATGCTAAGGAGTTTCTTATATATAAGCAATTGTGAAGTAGAAATGGGATGTTTCCTCAAGTAGTGTGTAGGAAAAGACACTTGTAGCTAAAGCATGGCTTTTAAAAAGTTGTTTACAGAGAAATGGAGGATGTCTTTTGTTGCAACTATCCCCTAAAAATGATTAATATAATTTAAAGGATTCCAACTACAGGATTCCATTAAATTTTCTAATTAATTCCAACCCAAAATAGTATTAAAAGTGATTTTTTTCCCTTGAGATGTATTCAGTATTGCATCTTCGTTCATTATTTTTCTTCAAAGAAATTTAAATTACATTCTCTTTTTCTTTCTCTAGTTTATTTCAGACAACTCTGTATAGCACAAAAATGTTGTACAATCCATATACAGCATCTGCTGATACCAATCCCCATTTGGGTCTTTACAACAATCAAATATTTGCTACAGTGTCACTGGCACATCCCTAATGGTGAGTTTTGAATGGATATGGCAATGGATCGCATAAAGACATGGATTTTATATAGCATTATATCACCTGGACACTACCCTGCATTTAAACAATCTCCACACAATCCAATGTACTTTATAAGTTGCAAAGAAAAATCTAAGGAAGAATATATGATACATAGTCAGCTAGAGTATTGGTATGTCCTGACTCAAACTCAGCAGATCTGTCATGTCTGTCCATGTATAGGACTGGTGCTATTAAGAAGCTAACAGGAAAGTATTCCTTGCATTTTGTCACAGTCAGAATGAATAATCTGTCTGTCCAGGATACTTGAGATAAACAATAGCCAGAGAAACTACCATTTGAATCAAATTTTGATTCAAACTCTAATTATAGATGATCATAAAGTAAGGAGCCAGTCAGCCATCTATGTAAGGAACTTTCATTAGCTCTATTATTAGTCACATTTTTTCCCCCTCAGTACAAGAAATTGATTTAATTCATACAAATCCCCAATGCTGTGGACATTCTTAGTGACAAGGATTTAAGTAGATTTTCTAGATTTTCTTGTTTTTACAGACTGTACTTAGACTATGTAATTGAAGCTCTTTAATGAAGGAAATTAATAAGGTTAGTAGAAAAAAGAGAAAATGACAAGCTTTTCCGGTGAAACATCCAGAGACAGAGTTTAATACAGGTGTTCTAAATTTCTCTCTGGAGAAGTTTTGTTTACTCTGTTGAATAGGTAAGAAAGCAAGGAGTGTCCTCTAGAAGGCACTCTGTGCAACTGCTACTGAGTAGATTTAGGCATGATGACTGTGGACCAAATATTCTTTTAAAGAATCACACTCTTCCTCACAAGATAAAGACAATTTTAATGGAAAATATAATTATAGATGTCTGTAAAGTATTTGGATTGGCACAGGACTCAGTAAATCTTGATTACACACACCAAGAACTTACTGCATTCTGACAAACCAAAGCAATTTCAATACAAATTTATCAAAAGGCAGGGGATGGGGAGAGGCAGTACTGATCTGCGGAGCATACGGAAGGTTAGGAACAAAACTATGTGAGAAACTAAGACAATGGGCAATATAGACGGGGTCCTGAAAGAATTGACCCTGGTACTAAATTAAATTTTAAAAATTTTAAATAATAAAGTATTTGTGCATTATGAAAAAAATCAAGTACAGGGACGTCTAGCTAAACCACATAGGTTTGGTCCTGATTCTTCATTCATATAACATGACTGAAAATAAATTACGCCAAGAAACTCTACTCTTCTATTAAAAAAAGGAAGCGTCTTTTGATGTGGTTTTTGTTGAAGATGTTAGTGAAATTATTTCTGTGAGAATAATGCATATGTAAATTATCTAATCATTTTAGTATTTAAAATAGGAAGCTGACAGATAAGCAGCATTTTCGGTGTATACCTTCTTTGAAACTACTTAGTTATCATGATGCAAAAAATATTCAGTATTCAAAAAATAACATGCATAAATCTGGGGTTTTGTATTTGGGACAAATATTTTATGCTTATTGGCTTAGAAAATTCATGATCAAATTAATCAATTTCAAGTATAAAATATCAAGAACCAATAATCAAATTTTCTTTTTTTTAAACTTCTGGCTTTTGATTAAACAAACAAACAAAAACAACAAAAAAAAACCCCCCCGAAAACAAAAAAACCCCAAACAAACAAAAAAAGGTTATGCAACATATAGTTTAGCCCTTTCCAAAAGTTTTCCTTCTTATATTTGATCAAGACCAAAAAAAAAAAAAAAAAAAAAAAAAAAAAGTTTAGCCTTAGTGACAGATGATGTAAGATTATCACCAAAGTCATTCTCTCCAATGTGCTACTTCAGCTCTCTTAATTTGATTGAAACTTAAATGGCCAAAGTGAAGGCATGGAAGGAATGATGGACAATGGTGAAATAGTGAAGGAATAGGAGTTCAATTTGTCCATGATATATGGCTTTAAGCCATATACTGTTCAGAGGTACTGTTCAGAGTTACTGAACAATGTAATCTCTTCCAGAGATTTTACAAAAGTCATAAAATAAAAACATACTTTTGATGATTTTCTGTAAACCCACTGATAATGGAGAAATCCTAAACAAGTAAGGACCAGAAATAAGATTCATCTGAGTAGACATCTTAAATCTATATCTATGTGTGTCATTCTGTGTTCTCTTCACTGTCAATGGAAAGGTCACGTCTCAATATATTTCCTCAGAAGAAAAAAACCTTTTGTAATAAAAAGCTGAAAAATTGAAAAAACTCCACTTTCATTCTGCATTGGCTAGAGAGGAAGTCAAAAGTGTTTATCTTAGATATGAAATCATGGAAGATGTCTAAAGACGGATGGAATCTAACTACCTTCAACATGTATGAATCCATTTCTGATTTTGCATTACTTTGAATATGGACATGCACATCTTAATTTTGTTATGACACAATTGTTGTCAAAATTTCTTTCTTCAAATTGCCTGCCTGCTTTTTACTAAAAATTTTATTTTAAATTGCTTTTAAAAGTTTCTAGTAAAATCTTCCACATGAGTGATTAGTTATAATACCTTATGTCTTCCTCTCTTACTTCTTTCAATTCCAAATTATAAAACTAGTATTTTCTTCGATTTTGGAGGGGTTCTAAGAAAATTGAAAACAGAATTTTAGAGAGATCTTTGTCCTGCCTATGTTGATCCACAGAGCTAATTATGATAATGACTCTTATTGCTTTGACTTCAGAACTTAAAAGTTGCTGTAGGCACTTACATTGATCTAATATAAAACTACCTCCACTGGGGAGATGGTCAGACAAAAGCATAGGAATAAAGGGAAGTGGTACACAATTTCAGGTTTTGTCTTATTTATTCAGGCATGACTTAAAAGTCTTCTAAGCTTTCTTTTTCCACAGAACAATAAAAACCCATAGTACACACAACCCATATAAATAAATATTAAAGAAAACCTAATGGTGACATGCTTCTAGAAATAAACAACAGATGAGCACACACTTTACTGTACACACTTAACACAGTTTTTCTTCTGGATTTTTTTTTTTTAAGAAAACAAGACATGAACCACATTAATATTCAGTACTGCTCTGTCACAGGGCAGATGTTTATCTGCACGCTTCATTGCATTGTGAACAATGCGACCCATGCAATCGCCTTTCATGATGTGGAAATGCTTGCTATGCAGAAATATAAAGACATAGCATTTCCCAAAATTTTACAGTAAAAAGTAGTAACATTTTTAACTTATTTTTCCTCCATTCCATCATCGTTCCATTTTCTAAACACAACTTCATAGATTTCACTCAATTCAGCCTAGGATCCCATGTCTATGTCTCAAAATCATTCCTCAATCTTTCCTTACTGAAAAGTGAGAAAGTTTTTATTTGTCATGTATTTATGCTTCATTAGATCAGGTTAATATTTATATGTTTTCTTAGTTAGAGAATTAAAACAAACTCGCAGTAAAGCAGAGATATACAATATGTCAAATGAATGCTTATAGCCTAGGAGTGGTCTTTTTTTCCCCTCTGACTAGAAAAGATTCAGCAATTATATGTATGAAGTATGTAAGTAAATGCATGTAAATATTGATATTCAGTGTCCTGGTTTTAAGACTTTGCCTCTTATTTGACAAGAGGAAGCAAGCAAGCAAGAGGGAGAAAGAAGAAAATATTAAATACTAAATGGAATATATAGAAAGTTTGCTGCTCTTCTCATTCATCTGAAATGAAGACTGAGCTCAAAACCATGAACAGGATCAGTATTTAGTTATGCTCTGAGAACACACAAAAGACAGAAGTTTATTCCCTCACATGTAAGATTTACCTTTACAATAAAATCTTCAGCCTATTATACTCAATCAAAATGCAAACTCTCTTGCAAAGCAAGAGCTCGGTACTAATCTGCTAAAGCAACGCAGTATGAACTGTACTTCAAGTACAACAGTGCCACTTACTTTCCTTGCAGAATATCAAAAACATTCACAAAGCCATCTCTGCAGGGAACTGCTATTTCATATTTCTGCAAGTTGACAACACATATCCAGACAAAATACTCTCTTATAACTAATGTGGGAATTTGATGAATGTGTGAATATAAAAGGAGTAACAGACTGATTTGCACACGTTCAGTTACATTATGAAAATACCTACTACATAAACAATACATACTATTTGAACTATACAGGAGGCTTGGTGTTTTTCTAAATTAGAATGGAGTACAGATAAGGATTTTATAAGGCTGATCAGTATACTTCTAGAGTACAAAGGCTCTTGAATTTTTTGTGTAATATTTCCCTCTGGTAAAAATGCAAGTGGTGAAGATTGTAATTAGGTCAAAGACCTACAAGGTGAGACACAATGCTCAGTAAACAATTGGATTTCCATTCCAGAAACAAAATTAAGGAAAAATATGTACCCAGATCTCCCACACAATAAGTGATTTTTTAAATATATATTTAACATGGATGACAATAATTAAAAAAGAGGTATTTTAGGAATTATCGACTTTCTGAGTTCATTCTAACAAGACTAGGACTTTTTGTTTACTGGCCCTGGTAGGAAAAGCGATCTTTACTTATAATCAGTTTTCAATTTCTATATTATTCAGTCAAATTATGCAATGCCTGTTACAAAATAACATTTATGAAGATGGATTTAAAAGGGTTTTTTGTGTTTCAGTGCTAAAAAAATGTATTTTATCTTTTCTCAAAGGATATTTTGATATTTTAGGTGTTAAAGTCTCCTTACATTTCACATTAAATACCTATACAAGTGTTAGGATTAAAAAAAGACCAACAAAATATTAAATGCTGAACCTGAATCCACTTTGATAGAATTTTTAATTGATACAGTGAAAAAAGCAACATATCAATGATGTGAAAAGACAGTTTCAAAGTCTCAGACATGTCATGTTGAAATGTTCTAAAAATAGAATTGGAAAACGATGGTAGATATCAGATATCCAAGACTGGACTAGAAATCAGGGCAGAGGCTTTTATGAAAGTGTCAACATTTTTCCAGAGCTGAAGTTAACAAGCTTGATTTTACAGAAGAGAAGATAATCAATAAATAAATGGAGTTACAAAAGCAGTTCAGAGCACAGAACAATGGATCTTTAGTTCCAGAGAAGGGGTAGCCAAGCAAAATAGAAGTCAGCCTTTTCATTAGACCTAGATTTCAAAGCTGACATGGACAGTAAAATGCGAATGACCTGCAGTTTAACGTCATGAAGTTCTGGGTTCTAGTCATGCAGAAATTCATTCCCCATCATTCTGTATAAGGATTTGATCATTATTTCTTAGGGAGCACACTGAGCAGTAAATAGCATGAGACTTCACCACCACTTTCCTCCCCATTCAGAAGCCACACAATATGTTTTAACAATTTATAGTTGCCTAGTTATATAATTGGCCACTTTTTCCTGCTATGTTATATTAAGAACTGCAAAAACGGTGTATGTTAGGAACTTCAGTCCCACACCACTAACAATTTCATGGCCTAGATCCTTTCAAATATTTGACCAATGGTATACACACACACACACACATATATAGTGTGTAAAAATATACATAGTTTTTTATGGTGGTTAAGATTCTAATTCTTTGAAAATTTACACATTTTTTTAACTGTACTGATTCACTATAAATATGAATCCAGTGTAATTGAGAGAAAAATGACATTTCTTGGATCAGAACATTGCCATATTCAGTAAGTCTACTTATTTCAATAAAGGTAGAAAAAATGCAAAACGTCAGATCGCATAGTAAAATTAGAGATCTGCATTCTAAATTAGTGGTAGTCAAGGATCTAAAAAGGAAAAATGTAGACGAATATAGGGACATTGGAAAAATCCAGTGTCACGTATCATGTTGGCTATGGGGCACTACATTAAGGAATGTGGTTGCAAATGATCATGGATGAAATCCTATTCAAGGTGGCAAAATTTTCATGTTACACTTCTATTACTGACCAGTATCTCCAGATATCCTTGCACAGAGAATGAAGTTATGCCTGTGGCATAAGTGACTCTCTCAGTTGTGCCTGCTAGTGCTGTTTTATTGAGCCATTACAGTTATATTATAGTTTGCAGTTATAATATAGTATCTTCATAGTAACATTCTAGAAATGGTATAATTTCTCACACTGTCCTAAAGGAGATCAGTGTTTACACTGGACTTGCTTTAATCAAAAAAATTAAACTTAATAGAAAGGGTAGGAATCTTCATGCAATTCTGCAGAGCACATGGTGAAACTCTTGGGGATAGTGCTGTGTAGACCCAGTAGCTGAACTTGATGTTCCTTGAGGGTCCCTTCCGACTCCACTTTTTTTGTGATTCTGTGAAGCAGAAATGTCAAACAACTCACAATTCTGTCAGGCACCAGAACTATAACAGAAAATTCAAACCTCTGAGTATTGTAAGAATATAAATCTTCAGTAATTCAAAGTGGTTCCATTGTGAATGAAAAAAAAAGGTAGAGTTTAAAATACATTTTTTTGTTATATCCAGCTGTATTTATTACCTAAATATAAATGATACAGAGATAATGATTCTTAAACTGTAGATTTTGACAGAAAGATACCTAAATAATGAATTCTATCATAATTATGAGATATCTTAATTTTTTTCGTAATAGTAACCAAAGTACATTTTAATTGTGTTGACACAATTAGAAAGAAATCTAATACAGGCAGATTCATGTAAACTGTTTTTTAAAATAGGTTCTTATTAACTTTGGAAGGACTTAATACATCTGCATGTCCCAGTTGTCTAAATTTCAAGACTGCTACATTTCCTTTGCTATTTTTTACTTTTCACTTGATTGTCATATCATTATGAGATTTATAATATGATATGGATTTTTGGTTTCAATTGCAGTGAAAACATTTATTCTTGTCTAGTTGGGTATCAAGACCTGTATAGTTTGGCAGAGGCAATGGTTTGAATGTATTTAATCAGGTTTAACCAGTCAGTTTCCTTTTGTTAGCAAGAAAATGACAGAGAATCAATCACTGGAAATAAAGAAATCAGATACATGCTACATGGAATATATTAAAAGCAGTAACTTTCAGATAATTACCACAAAAATTAAAATTGCTTGTGCAAAAGAGTGCTCTTAGTTCTGATCTAAATTAATGAAAAATCATACTGAAATCTATAATGAAAACCTATTTTCTTCATCTTGTGCTGCATTTTGACATTTAAAAGATGAATCTCATAGAAGGAAGTAATTTTCTAATGCAGATGTACTTCTGTCTGTAGAACTGTACCTGCTAATTAAAGACCAGTAGTAGAAGAACTATTAGTCAAGTTTTTAAAGCTTTTCATTACAGAACATGTCCTATTGCACGCACCTTAGATACAGTGGTGAACTTGGGTGTATACTACTACTATTATAAGCGTATATATGTATTTCTGCAGGTATATGGAGTTCATAAGTGTTATCCACATAGGGAGAAATACAGAATGCAGATGTTCCTTTTTGTTACTGCTATGGGGTAACACAGAGCAGAAGCAAAAAATATCAGTTATGTTGGCTGTTAAGAGTTAAACGAGCCCATGGTTGGAAATTCATAAGGAAAGCCTTCATCCTCCTGAAAGTCCAGCATTTTGATTTGCCTATATTGTTTATTTACAGTTCAGAAAACATGAGTTCTGTTCGAAAGGAACTTTTAGGAAAAACTGTAATTACGAGGAACCTGAAATTTTTTCTCTTCTGTGGCAAAATCAGGAATATGCCACGTAGAGACTTCTTAATTCTTACTTGTAGAATGATAGATATGTCCAAATTACAAACAAAATTTTTCTCTGGTATCTTGTTCACAAACCTGTTTAGACGACGGGATCAAAAAACATTCTGTGTTACTATGGAGTTTCTCAAGGAACCTTTAGATATAGTTCCCAATTCATTATCTTTATTTGTGCAGTTGAAAGAGTTTCTTCTCATGAGAAATTCTGGTCTTTAACACAGAAAAAGATCTATTGCTGCAACATTATTTAAAATAAAATTCTGGAAATCAGGTCTTAAACACGTAAATAGAGTATTAAAATATAAAATAGATTTAAAGAGTAAATCCTTTAGTATAATACATGACACTATATATGCACAATATTAACATGTACTTCATAAAGCTGCGTAACTCAGAGCATGGTTCATAAATAACATCTTGCAGTGACAGATACATAATAAAGCTGGACTTGTGGGAGGTGGCAAGTTGAGGAAACTAGTTTTGGTTCTGTTTAGATACAACTGACAGATTGAGACCATATTTTTTATACTCAAGTTGTAAAGGTCTCTTTCATGACAAGGCTTTTGACTGTTCTTACCAGCACAGAGAGTTCTGAAAAAGAAGAAAACCAGATCAAACATGTTCATAGAATACATCGTAGCCTTTTATGGCTTTATGTTTTATTAGAGACCACGAGGTCACCGATGCATCAGAAGGCATGATTTTATGATGCAATTTCCTGTTTTGGAAAAACAGAAGAGCAACCTCTAGAAAAATCAAAAATGGGGACGAAGAATAGAATAACCAAGTTAGTACTGTCCTCAGTATAATTTTAACATGGATGTTGATACTGTAGCCCAATTATTCTAGGCACCTGTAGTCATACCTCTTCTTATACCCGATAATTCAGCACTTCAGAAATACCATCTATTGCAATGCATGATCGCAGATGATATATTCTAAGGGAACAATGCTTGAAAACTGTATTTATTTGCCATAAATAATACTGTCACAGTGACAGGACTATAACTGTCACTAGAATTTCAACAAAGTTAGGAACTTTCGCCACTTAAATCAGACTAAAGATTCATGGATGAATTCCTGTCCATCTTTTGAGCATTCCAGTTACTTAAAGCAAAGGGAAAGGGCAAGGTGGATGAAAAGAATCCAGGCAAGGGGGACAGAAACAGTGCTGGTGCTGATGGGATCCACACTGCACGTATACATCCAATTACAGTAATTTCACGAATACAAACCGCACCGTTTTGACCAAAATTTTGGTGGAAACCCAGAAGTGCGGCTAGTACTCCGGGGAGGCTAATATATTAATAAAAATTTAATATCTGCCCTTATCTGGTACCGTGCCAGTCCTGTCCTGAGCAAAAATGGTTTGAAATCCATGGTTTCCCATTGTTCCGACAATGAACCAATCAGAGAATAACTTAAAGCCTGCCTGTGGAGGACGGCTTTACTGAGGGGCGGGGGTTGTTATCGGGGCGAGTTACCTCGGTGAGTTACCTCGGCAGTTTGATTAAAGGGTGTGATATTTCTCCGTATTTTCTAAGTGTTTTCGTCTTGTGCGGCTGTGCGGCTGGCAGGGCTCACATGGAGCGGGGTGGGGGGGGACGCTGGGTTCGCAGGGAGAGCAGGAGTGGCGCTGGGCTCGCGCGGAAAGAGGTGGGGGAGACGCTGGGCTCGCGCGGATGAGCGGGGTGGCTGCACCAGTAGGGACATGTGGCTCCGCTTGAAGCTCGGCCGCTTGCCCGCGCGGCTGAGCTGCTGTTTAAAGGCAACGAGGATCCGTTAGGAACACTCGCAAAATGACCACACTATTGTTCATGTCTTTTTCGGTTTCTAAATAAAACTTGCAGGGAATGCTGCCAAAGCTACAGTCAGTGCTTTTTTCACTTGGAAATAATGTTTCCAAAGTCAGCAGTCAGCCAGTAAGCCACGGCGATCTGCGATTCTGTTACTAAATGACACCTTTGTGAAAGGTTGCGGAAAACGAAAGAGCGGTTAATAATTGGGAGCGCCTTTTTTAAAGACAAAGACATCAATTTTGCTGACACACCAGAAATGTGCATTATAATCTGTGCGGTCTGTATTCCTCAAATTACTGCACTTAAAGGCTGGTCAACACCCAGGGAGACACGCAGCTCAGCCTTCCCCACAGCAACAGGAACGAGACTGGACAGTCAAGCACTCCAGATCACGGCCTAAGGCCGAGAGGCCAGGGCTCCCAGCCCCGAGGACAGGGAGGGATGGCACTTGGCCCCATGACTCCTGGCCTCACACATCTGAAAGGTCATGGCCAGGGACACCCACCTCATTACAGCCTGCCGAGGGCAGGGGACGCACGCAACCCCACTTACAGGGCCGCCCCCCGCAGCCCGGTACTCCCAGCAAGTGCCATCGAGCACAGCCTCCAGCCTGCGCCCCACGGACGGGCTGGCCAGAGCCGGGTCCGGGAACGGTGCAGCGCAGTGTGCTATGGAACATAGAGATTTTTAACGGCAGCTACGCATCTGCCTGCAGGAGCCCGGGGAGCCTCTTCAAAAACAGAGCCTGGCACGTTACACCAGACCAAAGCAGCGCCAAAGGCAGGACTGCGCCCTGCGGACCCAGCACTTCTTCATCCTGCACCCTCGGAAGGGCCAGGGAGCGCTCGTTCCTGTCACCTGGCTAAAGGAACCTCGCCAGCCCTGCTTACAGGGACCTGGGCCTGCTCCTGGGGACAAAGGGCTCCACAAAGGTGTGACACGTGCCCTGAGTACAGGGCCGGCACGCCGGGCACGTCATCAGCAGGAGGGGCAGCCATGCAGCGTGGGCAGAGACCCAGGCCCTGGTTACAGGTGGGTCCCAGTGCCCACACAATCAATAAGTGCCTTTGCTCCATCCTCAGAAAGCGGTGGCCAGGCGGGACTCTTACTCCACCCAGGCGGTTTTTGGGATGGCCCCATGGCTACACAGAGCTCCTCTTTCCCTCCTGGGCCACCTAGACCACACTATTCCTAAAGGGGGCCTAGCTCATCAACACGCTCACTCACTCATACCAGCCAAGGGGAACAAAGGGGAGGGGAACACATTCCCAGAAGAGGGAGCAAGTTCTGTGCAGCCAACATGCAAGGGAGCCATCCCCACCCCTGAGTGGGAGAGCAAAGCCTCAGACCTGCCCCTGCACTGTGGGAAGGACCAAGGGCCTCGACATACACAGATACTCCAGTGGAAGCACAGGAACAAAAATTGTAATGAGCCTTGACTACGGGGGTCATGCGGCCCAGCTGCAGGCAGAAAGCCGCTGGGATGGGAAAAAGCCCCGGCCTGCTTACAGGCTGGGCTGGGGACCGGCTGAGCTCCATTTCCCCCTCTCAGGTGTGGAGACAGGGGCTCTCACCCTGCTTACAGGGTTGCCCCTCCCTCCAGGCAGCCAAAGGAGCACAATGGCAAAAGGCAAATGACAGCAAAGACCAAGCCCTGCTTACAGGGATGGCTGCCCAGCGCAAAGACAGCTGCAGCACCCACAAGGTGCTCTGGTCATGCCAGGAATGTTCTTTGCCCAGAGGGCCTCTCTGGCCCATTCTTCAGCTCCAACCTTCTGACCTTCTGGCTTTCTCTTGCCTCCCCCGTTCCTCTCTTGAGCTCCAAGACGCTGCTCTCCTCTGCTCGCTCTTGCCTCGGCGTCCCGCTGCTCCTGCCAATGGATGACCACGCACTGACGCCTGAAAAGCTCCAGCTCATCAAGGCAAGGAGCCGCCACCCAACAGCCCCACAGAGAAACCCACAAGCCGCCACCCACGGAGCCCCCAACGCCACAAAACCCTCCAACCTCAGCTTGACTCACCACAGTGACGTCCGGCGCAGTCCCGTGCCGTGCTGGGAGCCAGGCCCTCTGGGCAAATGAAGCTGGGCATACAAAGCAGCGGCCAAAGAGGCTGCAGCCCTGCTTACAGGGAGCTCAGGCCGCTGCCTGCATTGCAAAACGCCCGGGACTCCAGAGCACTGGCCCAGACTTACAGGGCGGCCCTGGACCCCAAGGCCTAAGGAGGCTCCTTCTCTCCATTTCTGGGGCGCTCCCCGCTAACGGGGTGCTGGTCCCACAAAGACTGCCAGCTGAGGGAGTACACAGTATCCCAGACCTGCTGCCTGCTTAAAGGCCGGTCAACACCCAGGGAGACACGCAGCTCAGCCTTCCCCACGGCAACAGGAACGAGACTGGACAGTCAAGTACTCCAGCTCACGGCCTAAGGCCGAGGGGCCGGGGCTCCCAGCCCCGAGGACATGGACGGATTGCGCCCGGCCCCATGACTCCTGGCCTCACACCTCTGAAAGGTCAAGGCCAGGGATACCCGCCTGATTACAGGGGGTCCCCTCCAACCACCCGCCGAGGGCAGGGGATGCACGCAACCCCACTTACAGGGCCGCCCCCCGCAGCCCGGCACTCCCAGCAAGTGCCACCGAGCACAGCCAATGGCCTGCGCCCCACGGACGGGCCGGCCAGAGCCGGGTCCGGGAACGGTGCAGCGCAGTGTGCTATGGAACATAGAGATTTGTAACGGCAGCAACGCATCTGCCTGCAGGAGCCCGGGGAGCCTCTTCAAAAACAGAGCCTGGCACGTTACACCAGACCAAAGCAGCGCCAAAGGCAGGACTGCGCCCTGCGGACCCAGCACTTCTTCATCCTGCACCCTCGGAAGGGCCAGGGAGCGCTCGTTCCTGTCACCTGGCTAAAGGAACCTCGCCAGCCCTGCTTACAGGGACCTGGGCCTGCTCCTGGGGACAAAGGGCTCCACAAAGGTGTGACACGTGCCCTGAGTACAGGGCCGGCACGCCGGGCACGTCATCAGCAGGAGGGGCAGCCATGCAGCGTGGGCAGAGACCCAGGCCCTGGTTACAGGTGGGTCCCAGTGCCCACACAATCAATAAGTGCCTTTGCTCCATCCTCAGAAAGCGGTGGCCAGGCGGGACTCTTACTCCACCCAGGCGGTTTTTGGGATGGCCCCATGGCTACACAGAGCTCCTCTTTCCCTCCTGGGCCACCTAGACCACACTATTCCTAAAGGGGGCCTAGCTCATCAACACGCTCACTCACTCACACCAGCTAAGGGGAACAAAGGGGAGGGGAACACATTCCCAGAAGAGGGAGCAAGTTCTGTGCAGCCAACATGCAAGGGAGCCATCCCCACCCCTGAGTGGGAGAGCAAAGCCTCAGACCTGCCCCTGCACTGTGGGAAGGACCAAGGGCCTCGACATACACAGATGCTCCAGTGGAAGCACAGGAACAAAAATTGTAATGAGCCTTGACTACGGGGGTCATGCGGCCCAGCTGCAGGCAGAAAGCCGCTGGGATGGGAAAAAGCCCCGGCCTGCTTACAGGCTGGGCTGGGGACCGGCTGAGCTCCATTTCCCCCTCTCAGGTGTGGAGACAGGGGCTCTCACCCAGCTTACAGGGTTGCCCCTCCCTCCAGGCAGCCAAAGGAGCACAATGGCAAAAGGCAAATGACAGCAAAGACCAAGCCCTGCTTACAGGGATGGCTGCCCAGCGCAAAGACAGCTGCAGCACCCAGAAGGTGCTCCGGTCATGCCAGGAATGTTCTTTGCCCAGAGGGCCTCTCTGGCCCATTCTTCAGCTCCAACCTTCTGACCTTCTGGCTTTCTCTTGCCTCCCCCGTTCCTCTCTTGAGCTCCAAGACGCTGCTCTCCTCTGCTCGCTCTTGCCTCGGCGTCCCGCTGCTCCTGCCAATGGATGACCACGCACTGACGCCTGAAAAGCTCCAGCTCATCAAGGCAAGGAGCCGCCACCCAACAGCCCCACAGAGAAACCCACAAGCCGCCACCCACGGAGCCCCCAACGCCACAAAACCCTCCAACCTCAGCTTGACTCACCACAGTGACGTCCGGCGCAGTCCCGTGCCGTGCTGGGAGCCAGGCCCTCTGGGCAAATGAAGCTGGGCATACAAAGCAGCGGCCAAAGAGGCTGCAGCCCTGCTTACAGGGAGCTCAGGCCGCTGCCTGCATTGCAAAACGCCCGGGACTCCAGAGCACTGGCCCAGACTTACAGGGCGGCCCTGGACCCCAAGGCCTAAGGAGGCTCCTTCTCTCCATTTCTGGGGCGCTCCCCGCTAACGGGGTGCTGGTCCCACAAAGACTGCCAGCTGAGGGAGTACACAGTATCCCAGACCTGCTGCCTGCTTAAAGGCCGGTCAACACCCAGGGAGACACGCAGCTCAGCCTTCCCCACGGCAACAGGAACGAGACTGGACAGTCAAGTACTCCAGCTCACGGCCTAAGGCCGAGGGGCCGGGGCTCCCAGCCCCGAGGACAGGGACGGATTGCGCCCGGCCCCATGACTCCTGGCCTCACACCTCTGAAAGGTCAAGGCCAGGGATACCCGCCTGATTACAGGGGGTCCCCTCCAACCACCCGCCGAGGGCAGGGGATGCACGCAACCCCACTTACAGGGCCGCCCCCCGCAGCCCGGCACTCCCAGCAAGTGCCACCGAGCACAGCCAATGGCCTGCGCCCCACGGACGGGCCGGCCAGAGCCGGGTCCGGGAACGGTGCAGCGCAGTGTGCTATGGAACATAGAGATTTGTAACGGCAGCAACGCATCTGCCTGCAGGAGCCCGGGGAGCCTCTTCAAAAACAGAGCCTGGCACGTTACACCAGACCAAAGCAGCGCCAAAGGCAGGACTGCGCCCTGCGGACCCAGCACTTCTTCATCCTGCACCCTCGGAAGGGCCAGGGAGCGCTCGTTCCTGTCACCTGGCTAAAGGAACCTCGCCAGCCCTGCTTACAGGGACCTGGGCCTGCTCCTGGGGACAAAGGGCTCCACAAAGGTGTGACACGTGCCCTGAGTACAGGGCCGGCACGCCGGGCACGTCATCAGCAGGAGGGGCAGCCATGCAGCGTGGGCAGAGACCCAGGCCCTGGTTACAGGTGGGTCCCAGTGCCCACACAATCAATAAGTGCCTTTGCTCCATCCTCAGAAAGCGGTGGCCAGGCGGGACTCTTACTCCACCCAGGCGGTTTTTGGGATGGCCCCATGGCTACACAGAGCTCCTCTTTCCCTCCTGGGCCACCTAGACCACACTATTCCTAAAGGGGGCCTAGCTCATCAACACGCTCACTCACTCACACCAGCTAAGGGGAACAAAGGGGAGGGGAACACATTCCCAGAAGAGGGAGCAAGTTCTGTGCAGCCAACATGCAAGGGAGCCATCCCCACCCCTGAGTGGGAGAGCAAAGCCTCAGACCTGCCCCTGCACTGTGGGAAGGACCAAGGGCCTCGACATACACAGATGCTCCAGTGGAAGCACAGGAACAAAAATTGTAATGAGCCTTGACTACGGGGGTCATGCGGCCCAGCTGCAGGCAGAAAGCCGCTGGGATGGGAAAAAGCCCCGGCCTGCTTACAGGCTGGGCTGGGGACCGGCTGAGCTCCATTTCCCCCTCTCAGGTGTGGAGACAGGGGCTCTCACCCTGCTTACAGGGTTGCCCCTCCCTCCAGGCAGCCAAAGGAACACAATGGCAAAAGGCAAATGACAGCAAAGACCAAGCCCTGCTTACAGGGATGGCTGCCCAGCGCAAAGACAGCTGCAGCACCCACAAGGTGCTCCGGTCATGCCAGGAATGTTCTTTGCCCAGAGGGCCTCTCTGGCCCATTCTTCAGCTCCAACCTTCTGACCTTCTGGCTTTCTCTTGCCTCCCCCGTTCCTCTCTTGAGCTCCAAGACGCTGCTCTCCTCTGCTCGCTCTTGCCTCGGCGTCCCGCTGCTCCTGCCAATGGATGACCACGCACTGACGCCTGAAAAGCTCCAGCTCATCAAGGCAAGGAGCCGCCACCCAACAGCCCCACAGAGAAACCCACAAGCCGCCACCCACGGAGCCCCCAACGCCACAAAACCCTCCAACCTCAGCTTGACTCACCACAGTGACGTCCGGCGCAGTCCCGTGTCGTGCTGGGAGCCAGGCCCTCTGGGCAAATGAAGCTGGGCATACAAAGCAGCGGCCAAAGAGGCTGCAGCCCTGCTTACAGGGAGCTCAGGCCGCTGCCTGCATTGCAAAACGCCCGGGACTCCAGAGCACTGGCCCAGACTTACAGGGCGGCCCTGGACCCCAAGGTCTAAGGAGGCTCCTTCTCTCCATTTCTGGGGCGCTCCCCGCTAACGGGGTGCTGGTCCCACAAAGACTGCCAGCTGAGGGAGCACACAGCATCCCAGACCTGCTGCCTGCTTACAGGCCGGTCAACACCCAGGGAGACACGCAGCTCAGCCTTCCCCACGGCAACAGGAACGAGACTGGACAGTCAAGCACTCCAGATCACGGCCTAAGGCCGAGGGGCCGGGGCTCCCAGCCCCGAGGACAGGGACGGATTGCGCCCGGCCCCATGACTCCTGGCCTCACACCTCTGAAAGGTCAAGGCCAGGGATACCCACCTGATTACAGGGGGTCCCTCCAACCGCCCGCCGAGGGCAGGGGACGCACGCAACCCCACTTACAGGGCCGCCCCCCGCAGCCCGGCACTCCCAGCAAGTGCCAGCGAGCACAGCCTCCAGCCTGCGCCCCACGGACGGGCTGGCCAGAGCCGGGTCCGGGAACGGTGCAGCGCAGTGTGCTATGGAACATAGAGATTTTTAACGGCAGCAACGCATCTGCCTGCAGGAGCCCGGGGAGCCTCTTCAAAAACAGAGCCTGGCACGTTACGCCAGACCAAAGCAGCGCCAAAGGCAGGACTGCGCCCTGCGGACCCAGCACTTCTTCATCCTGCACCCTTCAAAAGGGCCAGGGAGCGCTCGTTCCTGTCACCTGGCTAAAGGAACCTCGCCAGCCCTGCTTACAGGGACCTGGGCCTGCTCCTGGGGACAAAGGGCTCCACAAAGGTGTGACACGTGCCCTGAGTACAGGGCCAGCACGCCGGAAACATCATCAGAAGGATGAAAAAAAGGGTTGGAAAGGGCTGGATAAAAGCCCCGGCCTGCTTACAGGCTGGGCTGGGGACCGGCTGAGCTCCATTTCCCCCTCTCAGGTGTGGAGACAGGGGCTCTCACCCAGCTTACAGGGTTGCCCCTCCCTCCAGGCAGCCAAAGGAGCACAATGGCAAAAGGCAAATGACAGCAAAGACCAAGCCCTGCTTACAGGGATGGCTGCCCAGCGCAAAGACAGCTGCAGCACCCAGAAGGTGCTCCGGTCATGCCAGGAATGTTCTTTGCCCAGAGGGCCTCTCTGGCCCATTCTTCAGCTCCAACCTTCTGACCTTCTGGCTTTCTCTTGCCTCCCCCGTTCCTCTCTTGAGCTCCAAGACGCTGCTCTCCTCTGCTCGCTCTTGCCTCGGCGTCCCGCTGCTCCTGCCAATGGATGACCACGCACTGACGCCTGAAAAGCTCCAGCTCATCAAGGCAAGGAGCCGCCACCCAACAGCCCCACAGAGAAACCCACAAGCCGCCACCCACGGAGCCCCCAACGCCACAAAACCCTCCAACCTCAGCTTGACTCACCACAGTGACGTCCGGCGCAGTCCCGTGCCGTGCTGGGAGCCAGGCCCTCTGGGCAAATGAAGCTGGGCATACAAAGCAGCGGCCAAAGAGGCTGCAGCCCTGCTTACAGGGAGCTCAGGCCGCTGCCTGGACTGCAAAACGCCCGGGACTCCAGAGCACTGGCCCAGACTTACAGGGCGGCCCTGGACCCCAAGGCCTAAGGAGGCTCCTTCTCTCCATTTCTGGGGCGCTCCCCGCTAACGGGGTGCTGGTCCCACAAAGACTGCCAGCTGAGGGAGCACACAGCATCCCAGACCTGCTGCCTGCTTACAGGCCGGTCAACACCCAGGGAGACACGCAGCTCAGCCTTCCCCACGGCAACAGGAACGAGACTGGACAGTCAAGCACTCCAGATCATGGCCTAAGGCCGAGGGGCCGGGGCTCCCAGCCCCGAGGACAGGGACGGATTGCGCCCGGCCCCATGACTCCTGGCCTCACACCTCTGAAAGGTCAAGGCCAGGGATACCCACCTGATTACAGGGGGTCCCTCCAACCGCCCGCCGAGGGCAGGGGAAGCACACAACCCCACTTACAGGGCCGCCCCCCGCAGCCCGGCACTCCCAGCAAGTGCCACCGAGCACAGCCTCCAGCCTGCGCCCCACGGACGGGCTGGCCAGAGCCGGGTCCGGGAACGGTGCAGCGCAGTGTGCTATGGAACATAGAGATTTTTAACGGCAGCAACGCATCTGCCTGCAGGAGCCCGGGGAGCCTCTTCAAAAACAGAGCCTGGCACGTTACACCAGACCAAAGCAGCGCCAAAGGCAGGACTGCGCCCTGCGGACCCAGCACTTCTTCATCCTGCACCCTTCAAAAGGGCCAGGGAGCGCTCGTTCCTGTCACCTGGCTAAAGGAACCTCGCCAGCCCTGCTTACAGGGACCTGGGCCTGCTCCTGGGGACAAAGGGCTCCACAAAGGTGTGATACGTGCCCTGAGTACAGGGCCAGCACGCCGGAAACATCATCAGAAGGATGAAAAAAAGGGTTGGAAAGGGCTGGATAAAAGCCCCGGCCTGCTTACAGGCTGGGCTGGGGACCGGCTGAGCTCCATTTCCCCCTCTCAGGTGTGGAGACAGGGGCTCTCACCCTGCTTACAGGGTTGCCCCTCCCTCCAGGCAGCCAAAGGAGCACAATGGCAAAAGGCAAATGACAGCAAAGACCAAGCCCTGCTTACAGGGATGGCTGCCCAGCGCAAAGACAGCTGCAGCACCCAGAAGGTGCTCCGGTCATGCCAGGAATGTTCTTTGCCCAGAGGGCCTCTCTGGCCCATTCTTCAGCTCCAACCTTCTGACCTTCTGGCTTTCTCTTGCCTCCCCCGTTCCTCTCTTGAGCTCCAAGACGCTGCTCTCCTCTGCTCGCTCTTGCCTCGGCGTCCCGCTGCTCCTGCCAATGGATGACCACGCACTGACGCCTGAAAAGCTCCAGCTCATCAAGGCAAGGAGCCGCCACCCAACAGCCCCACAGAGAAACCCACAAGCCGCCACCCACGGAGCCCCCAACGCCACAAAACCCTCCAACCTCAGCTTGACTCACCACAGTGACGTCCGGCGCAGTCCCGTGCCGTGCTGGGAGCCAGGCCCTCTGGGCAAATGAAGCTGGGCATACAAAGCAGCGGCCAAAGAGACAGCAGCCCTGCTTACAGGGAGCTCAGGCCGCTGCCTGCATTGCAAAACGCCCGGGACTCCAGAGCACTGGCCCAGACTTACAGGGCGGCCCTGGACCCCAAGGCCTAAGGAGGCTCCTTCTCTCCATTTCTGGGGCGCTCCCCGCTAACGGGGTGCTGGTCCCACAAAGACTGCCAGCTGAGGGAGTACACAGTATCCCAGACCTGCTGCCTGCTTAAAGGCCGGTCAACACCCAGGGAGACACGCAGCTCAGCCTTCCCCACGGCAACAGGAACGAGACTGGACAGTCAAGTACTCCAGATCACGGCCTAAGGCCAAGGGGCCGGGGCTCCCAGTCCCGAGGACAGGGACGGATTGCGCCCGGCCCCATGACTCCTGGCCTCACACCTCTGAAAGGTCAAGGCCAGGGATACCCACCTGATTACAGGGGGTCCCTCCAACCGCCCGCCGAGGGCAGGGGACGCACGCAACCCCACTTACAGGGCCGCCCCCCGCAGCCCGGCACTCCCAGCAAGTGCCAGCGAGCACAGCCTCCAGCCTGCGCCCCACGGACGGGCTGGCCAGAGCCGGGTCCGGGAACGGTGCAGCGCAGTGTACTATGGAACATAGAGATTTGTAACGGCAGCAACGCATCTGCCTGCAGGAGCCCGGGGAGCCTCTTCAAAAACAGAGCCTGGCACGTTACACCAGACCAAAGCAGCGCCAAAGGCAGGACTGCGCCCTGCGGAGCCAGCACTTCTTCATCCTGCACCCTTCAAAAGGGCCAGGGAGCGCTCGTTCCTGTCACCTGGCTCAAGGAACCTCGCCAGCCCTGCTTACAGGGACCTGGGCCTGCTCCTGGGGACAAAGGGCTCCACAAAGGTGTGACACGTGCCCTGAGTACAGGGCCAGCACGCCGGAAACATCATCAGAAGGATGAAAAAAAGGGTTGGAAAGGGCTGGATAAAAGCCCCGGCCTGCTTACAGGCTGGGCTGGGGACCGGCTGCGCTCCATTTCCCCCTCTCAGGTGTGGAGACAGGGGCTCTCACCCAGCTTACAGGGTTGCCCCTCCCTCCAGGCAGCCAAAGGAGCACAATGGCAAAAGGCAAATGACAGCAAAGACCAAGCCCTGCTTACAGGGATGGCTGCCCAGCGCAAAGACAGCTGCAGCACCCAGAAGGTGCTCCGGTCATGCCAGGAATGTTCTTTGCCCAGAGGGCCTCTCTGGCCCATTCTTCAGCTCCAACCTTCTGACCTTCTGGCTTTCTCTTGCCTCCCCCGTTCCTCTCTTGAGCTCCAAGACGCTGCTCTCCTCTGCTCGCTCTTGCCTCGGCGTCCCGCTGCTCCTGCCAATGGATGACCACGCACTGACGCCTGAAAAGCTCCAGCTCATCAAGGCAAGGAGCCGCCACCCAACAGCCCCACAGAGAAACCCACAAGCCGCCACCCACGGAGCCCCCAACGCCACAAAACCCTCCAACCTCAGCTTGACTCACCACAGTGACGTCCGGCGCAGTCCCGTGTCGTGCTGGGAGCCAGGCCCTCTGGGCAAATGAAGCTGGGCATACAAAGCAGCGGCCAAAGAGGCTGCAGCCCTGCTTACAGGGAGCTCAGGCCGCTGCCTGCATTGCAAAACGCCCGGGACTCCAGAGCACTGGCCCAGACTTACAGGGCGGCCCTGGACCCCAAGGTCTAAGGAGGCTCCTTCTCTCCATTTCTGGGGCGCTCCCCGCTAACGGGGTGCTGGTCCCACAAAGACTGCCAGCTGAGGGAGCACACAGCATCCCAGACCTGCTGCCTGCTTACAGGCCGGTCAACACCCAGGGAGACACGCAGCTCAGCCTTCCCCACGGCAACAGGAACGAGACTGGACAGTCAAGCACTCCAGATCACGGCCTAAGGCCGAGGGGCCGGGGCTCCCAGCCCCGAGGACAGGGACGGATTGCGCCCGGCCCCATGACTCCTGGCCTCACACCTCTGAAAGGTCAAGGCCAGGGATACCCACCTGATTACAGGGGGTCCCTCCAACCGCCCGCCGAGGGCAGGGGACGCACGCAACCCCACTTACAGGGCCGCCCCCCGCAGCCCGGCACTCCCAGCAAGTGCCAGCGAGCACAGCCTCCAGCCTGCGCCCCACGGACGGGCTGGCCAAAGCCGGGTCCGGGAACGGTGCAGCGCAGTGTGCTATGGAACATAGAGATTTTTAACGGCAGCAACGCATCTGCCTGCAGGAGCCCGGGGAGCCTCTTCAAAAACAGAGCCTGGCACGTTACGCCAGACCAAAGCAGCGCCAAAGGCAGGACTGCGCCCTGCGGAGCCAGCACTTCTTCATCCTGCACCCTTCAAAAGGGCCAGGGAGCGCTCGTTCCTGTCACCTGGCTCAAGGAACCTCGCCAGCCCTGCTTACAGGGACCTGGGCCTGCTCCTGGGGACAAAGGGCTCCACAAAGGTGTGACACGTGCCCTGAGTACAGGGCCAGCACGCCGGAAACATCATCAGAAGGATGAAAAAAAGGGTTGGAAAGGGCTGGATAAAAGCCCCGGCCTGCTTACAGGCTGGGCTGGGGACCGGCTGAGCTCCATTTCCCCCTCTCAGGTGTGGAGACAGGGGCTCTCACCCTGCTTACAGGGTTGCCCCTCCCTCCAGGCAGCCAAAGGAGCACAATGGCAAAAGGCAAATGACAGCAAAGACCAAGCCCTGCTTACAGGGATGGCTGCCCAGCGCAAAGACAGCTGCAGCACCCAGAAGGTGCTCCGGTCATGCCAGGAATGTTCTTTGCCCAGAGGGCCTCTCTGGCCCATTCTTCAGCTCCAACCTTCTGACCTTCTGGCTTTCTCTTGCCTCCCCCGTTCCTCTCTTGAGCTCCAAGACGCTGCTCTCCTCTGCTCGCTCTTGCCTCGGCGTCCCGCTGCTCCTGCCAATGGATGACCACGCACTGACGCCTGAAAAGCTCCAGCTCATCAAGGCAAGGAGCCGCCACCCAACAGCCCCACAGAGAAACCCACAAGCCGCCACCCACGGAGCCCCCAACGCCACAAAACCCTCCAACCTCAGCTTGACTCACCACAGTGACGTCCGGCGCAGTCCCGTGTCGTGCTGGGAGCCAGGCCCTCTGGGCAAATGAAGCTGGGCATACAAAGCAGCGGCCAAAGAGGCTGCAGCCCTGCTTACAGGGAGCTCAGGCCGCTGCCTGCATTGCAAAACGCCCGGGACTCCAGAGCACTGGCCCAGACTTACAGGGCGGCCCTGGACCCCAAGGTCTAAGGAGGCTCCTTCTCTCCATTTCTGGGGCGCTCCCCGCTAACGGGGTGCTGGTCCCACAAAGACTGCCAGCTGAGGGAGCACACAGCATCCCAGACCTGCTGCCTGCTTACAGGCCGGTCAACACCCAGGGAGACACGCAGCTCAGCCTTCCCCACGGCAACAGGAACGAGACTGGACAGTCAAGCACTCCAGATCACGGCCTAAGGCCGAGGGGCCGGGGCTCCCAGCCCCGAGGACAGGGACGGATTGCGCCCGGCCCCATGACTCCTGGCCTCACACCTCTGAAAGGTCAAGGCCAGGGATACCCACCTGATTACAGGGGGTCCCTCCAACCGCCCGCCGAGGGCAGGGGACGCACGCAACCCCACTTACAGGGCCGCCCCCCGCAGCCCGGCACTCCCAGCAAGTGCCAGCGAGCACAGCCTCCAGCCTGCGCCCCACGGACGGGCTGGCCAGAGCCGGGTCCGGGAACGGTGCAGCGCAGTGTGCTATGGAACATAGAGATTTTTAACGGCAGCAACGCATCTGCCTGCAGGAGCCCGGGGAGCCTCTTCAAAAACAGAGCCTGGCACGTTACGCCAGACCAAAGCAGCGCCAAAGGCAGGACTGCGCCCTGCGGACCCAGCACTTCTTCATCCTGCACCCTTCAAAAGGGCCAGGGAGCGCTCGTTCCTGTCACCTGGCTAAAGGAACCTCGCCAGCCCTGCTTACAGGGACCTGGGCCTGCTCCTGGGGACAAAGGGCTCCACAAAGGTGTGACACGTGCCCTGAGTACAGGGCCAGCACGCCGGAAACATCATCAGAAGGATGAAAAAAAGGGTTGGAAAGGGCTGGATAAAAGCCCCGGCCTGCTTACAGGCTGGGCTGGGGACCGGCTGAGCTCCATTTCCCCCTCTCAGGTGTGGAGACAGGGGCTCTCACCCAGCTTACAGGGTTGCCCCTCCCTCCAGGCAGCCAAAGGAGCACAATGGCAAAAGGCAAATGACAGCAAAGACCAAGCCCTGCTTACAGGGATGGCTGCCCAGCGCAAAGACAGCTGCAGCACCCAGAAGGTGCTCCGGTCATGCCAGGAATGTTCTTTGCCCAGAGGGCCTCTCTGGCCCATTCTTCAGCTCCAACCTTCTGACCTTCTGGCTTTCTCTTGCCTCCCCCGTTCCTCTCTTGAGCTCCAAGACGCTGCTCTCCTCTGCTCGCTCTTGCCTCGGCGTCCCGCTGCTCCTGCCAATGGATGACCACGCACTGACGCCTGAAAAGCTCCAGCTCATCAAGGCAAGGAGCCGCCACCCAACAGCCCCACAGAGAAACCCACAAGCCGCCACCCACGGAGCCCCCAACGCCACAAAACCCTCCAACCTCAGCTTGACTCACCACAGTGACGTCCGGCGCAGTCCCGTGCCGTGCTGGGAGCCAGGCCCTCTGGGCAAATGAAGCTGGGCATACAAAGCAGCGGCCAAAGAGGCTGCAGCCCTGCTTACAGGGAGCTCAGGCCGCTGCCTGGACTGCAAAACGCCCGGGACTCCAGAGCACTGGCCCAGACTTACAGGGCGGCCCTGGACCCCAAGGCCTAAGGAGGCTCCTTCTCTCCATTTCTGGGGCGCTCCCCGCTAACGGGGTGCTGGTCCCACAAAGACTGCCAGCTGAGGGAGCACACAGCATCCCAGACCTGCTGCCTGCTTACAGGCCGGTCAACACCCAGGGAGACACGCAGCTCAGCCTTCCCCACGGCAACAGGAACGAGACTGGACAGTCAAGCACTCCAGATCATGGCCTAAGGCCGAGGGGCCGGGGCTCCCAGCCCCGAGGACAGGGACGGATTGCGCCCGGCCCCATGACTCCTGGCCTCACACCTCTGAAAGGTCAAGGCCAGGGATACCCACCTGATTACAGGGGGTCCCTCCAACCGCCCGCCGAGGGCAGGGGAAGCACACAACCCCACTTACAGGGCCGCCCCCCGCAGCCCGGCACTCCCAGCAAGTGCCAGCGAGCACAGCCTCCAGCCTGCGCCCCACGGACGGGCTGGCCAGAGCCGGGTCCGGGAACGGTGCAGCGCAGTGTGCTATGGAACATAGAGATTTTTAACGGCAGCAACGCATCTGCCTGCAGGAGCCCGGGGAGCCTCTTCAAAAACAGAGCCTGGCACGTTACACCAGACCAAAGCAGCGCCAAAGGCAGGACTGCGCCCTGCGGACCCAGCACTTCTTCATCCTGCACCCTTCAAAAGGGCCAGGGAGCGCTCGTTCCTGTCACCTGGCTAAAGGAACCTCGCCAGCCCTGCTTACAGGGACCTGGGCCTGCTCCTGGGGACAAAGGGCTCCACAAAGGTGTGATACGTGCCCTGAGTACAGGGCCAGCACGCCGGAAACATCATCAGAAGGATGAAAAAAAGGGTTGGAAAGGGCTGGATAAAAGCCCCGGCCTGCTTACAGGCTGGGCTGGGGACCGGCTGAGCTCCATTTCCCCCTCTCAGGTGTGGAGACAGGGGCTCTCACCCTGCTTACAGGGTTGCCCCTCCCTCCAGGCAGCCAAAGGAGCACAATGGCAAAAGGCAAATGACAGCAAAGACCAAGCCCTGCTTACAGGGATGGCTGCCCAGCGCAAAGACAGCTGCAGCACCCACAAGGTGCTCCGGTCATGCCAGGAATGTTCTTTGCCCAGAGGGCCTCTCTGGCCCATTCTTCAGCTCCAACCTTCTGACCTTCTGGCTTTCTCTTGCCTCCCCCGTTCCTCTCTTGAGCTCCAAGACGCTGCTCTCCTCTGCTCGCTCTTGCCTCGGCGTCCCGCTGCTCCTGCCAATGGATGACCACGCACTGACGCCTGAAAAGCTCCAGCTCATCAAGGCAAGGAGCCGCCACCCAACAGCCCCACAGAGAAACCCACAAGCCGCCACCCACGGAGCCCCCAACGCCACAAAACCCTCCAACCTCAGCTTGACTCACCACAGTGACGTCCGGCGCAGTCCCGTGCCGTGCTGGGAGCCAGGCCCTCTGGGCAAATGAAGCTGGGCATACAAAGCAGCGGCCAAAGAGGCTGCAGCCCTGCTTACAGGGAGCTCAGGCCGCTGCCTGCATTGCAAAACGCCCGGGACTCCAGAGCACTGGCCCAGACTTACAGGGCGGCCCTGGACCCCAAGGCCTAAGGAGGCTCCTTCTCTCCATTTCTGGGGCGCTCCCCGCTAACGGGGTGCTGGTCCCACAAAGACTGCCAGCTGAGGGAGTACACAGTATCCCAGACCTGCTGCCTGCTTAAAGGCCGGTCAACACCCAGGGAGACACGCAGCTCAGCCTTCCCCACGGCAACAGGAACGAGACTGGACAGTCAAGTACTCCAGATCACGGCCTAAGGCCAAGGTGCCGGGGCTCCCAGTCCCGAGGACAGGGACGGATTGCGCCCGGCCCCATGACTCCTGGCCTCACACCTCTGAAAGGTCAAGGCCAGGGATACCCACCTGATTACAGGGGGTCCCTCCAACCGCCCGCCGAGGGCAGGGGACGCACGCAACCCCACTTACAGGGCCGCCCCCCGCAGCCCGGCACTCCCAGCAAGTGCCAGCGAGCACAGCCTCCAGCCTGCGCCCCACGGACGGGCTGGCCAGAGCCGGGTCCGGGAACGGTGCAGCGCAGTGTACTATGGAACATAGAGATTTGTAACGGCAGCAACGCATCTGCCTGCAGGAGCCCGGGGAGCCTCTTCAAAAACAGAGCCTGGCACGTTACACCAGACCAAAGCAGCGCCAAAGGCAGGACTGCGCCCTGCGGACCCAGCACTTCTTCATCCTGCACCCTTCAAAAGGGCCAGGGAGCGCTCGTTCCTGTCACCTGGCTCAAGGAACCTCGCCAGCCCTGCTTACAGGGACCTGGGCCTGCTCCTGGGGACAAAGGGCTCCACAAAGGTGTGACACGTGCCCTGAGTACAGGGCCAGCACGCCGGAAACATCATCAGAAGGATGAAAAAAAGGGTTGGAAAGGGCTGGATAAAAGCCCCGGCCTGCTTACAGGCTGGGCTGGGGACCGGCTGCGCTCCATTTCCCCCTCTCAGGTGTGGAGACAGGGGCTCTCACCCAGCTTACAGGGTTGCCCCTCCCTCCAGGCAGCCAAAGGAGCACAATGGCAAAAGGCAAATGACAGCAAAGACCAAGCCCTGCTTACAGGGATGGCTGCCCAGCGCAAAGACAGCTGCAGCACCCAGAAGGTGCTCCGGTCATGCCAGGAATGTTCTTTGCCCAGAGGGCCTCTCTGGCCCATTCTTCAGCTCCAACCTTCTGACCTTCTGGCTTTCTCTTGCCTCCCCCGTTCCTCTCTTGAGCTCCAAGACGCTGCTCTCCTCTGCTCGCTCTTGCCTCGGCGTCCCGCTGCTCCTGCCAATGGATGACCACGCACTGACGCCTGAAAAGCTCCAGCTCATCAAGGCAAGGAGCCGCCACCCAACAGCCCCACAGAGAAACCCACAAGCCGCCACCCACGGAGCCCCCAACGCCACAAAACCCTCCAACCTCAGCTTGACTCACCACAGTGACGTCCGGCGCAGTCCCGTGCCGTGCTGGGAGCCAGGCCCTCTGGGCAAATGAAGCTGGGCATACAAAGCAGCGGCCAAAGAGGCTGCAGCCCTGCTTACAGGGAGCTCAGGCCGCTGCCTGGACTGCAAAACGCCCGGGACTCCAGAGCACTGGCCCAGACTTACAGGGCGGCCCTGGACCCCAAGGCCTAAGGAGGCTCCTTCTCTCCATTTCTGGGGCGCTCCCCGCTAACGGGGTGCTGGTCCCACAAAGACTGCCAGCTGAGGGAGCACACAGCATCCCAGACCTGCTGCCTGCTTACAGGCCGGTCAACACCCAGGGAGACACGCAGCTCAGCCTTCCCCACGGCAACAGGAACGAGACTGGACAGTCAAGCACTCCAGATCACGGCCTAAGGCCGAGGGGCCGGGGCTCCCAGCCCCGAGGACAGGGACGGATTGCGCCCGGCCCCATAACTCCTGGCCTCACACCTCTGAAAGGTCAAGGCCAGGGATACCCACCTGATTACAGGGGGTCCCTCCAACCGCCCGCCGAGGGCAGGGGACGCACACAACCCCACTTACAGGGCCGCCCCCCGCAGCCCGGCACTCCCAGCAAGTGCCAGCGAGCACAGCCTCCAGCCTGCGCCCCACGGACGGGCTGGCCAGAGCCGGGTCCGGGAACGGTGCAGCGCAGTGTGCTATGGAACATAGAGATTTTTAACGGCAGCAACGCATCTGCCTGCAGGAGCCCGGGGAGCCTCTTCAAAAACAGAGCCTGGCACGTTACACCAGACCAAAGCAGCGCCAAAGGCAGGACTGCGCCCTGCGGACCCAGCACTTCTTCATCCTGCACCCTTCAAAAGGGCCAGGGAGCGCTCGTTCCTGTCACCTGGCTAAAGGAACCTCGCCAGCCCTGCTTACAGGGACCTGGGCCTGCTCCTGGGGACAAAGGGCTCCACAAAGGTGTGATACGTGCCCTGAGTACAGGGCCAGCACGCCGGAAACATCATCAGAAGGATGAAAAAAAGGGTTGGAAAGGGCTGGATAAAAGCCCCGGCCTGCTTACAGGCTGGGCTGGGGACCGGCTGAGCTCCATTTCCCCCTCTCAGGTGTGGAGACAGGGGCTCTCACCCTGCTTACAGGGTTGCCCCTCCCTCCAGGCAGCCAAAGGAGCACAATGGCAAAAGGCAAATGACAGCAAAGACCAAGCCCTGCTTACAGGGATGGCTGCCCAGCGCAAAGACAGCTGCAGCACCCACAAGGTGCTCCGGTCATGCCAGGAATGTTCTTTGCCCAGAGGGCCTCTCTGGCCCATTCTTCAGCTCCAACCTTCTGACCTTCTGGCTTTCTCTTGCCTCCCCCGTTCCTCTCTTGAGCTCCAAGACGCTGCTCTCCTCTGCTCGCTCTTGCCTCGGCGTCCCGCTGCTCCTGCCAATGGATGACCACGCACTGACGCCTGAAAAGCTCCAGCTCATCAAGGCAAGGAGCCGCCACCCAACAGCCCCACAGAGAAACCCACAAGCCGCCACCCACGGAGCCCCCAACGCCACAAAACCCTCCAACCTCAGCTTGACTCACCACAGTGACGTCCGGCGCAGTCCCGTGCCGTGCTGGGAGCCAGGCCCTCTGGGCAAATGAAGCTGGGCATACAAAGCAGCGGCCAAAGAGGCTGCAGCCCTGCTTACAGGGAGCTCAGGCCGCTGCCTGCATTGCAAAACGCCCGGGATTCCAGAGCACTGGCCCAGACTTACAGGGCGGCCCTGGGCCCCAAGGCCTAAGGAGGCTCCTTCTCTCCATTTCTGGGGCGCTCCCCGCTAACGGGGTGCTGGTCCCACAAAGACTGCCAGCTGAGGGAGCACACAGCATCCCAGACCTGCTGCCTGCTTACAGGCCGGTCAACACCCAGGGAGACACGCAGCTCAGCCTTCCCCACGGCAACAGGAACGAGACTGGACAGTCAAGCACTCCAGATCACGGCCTAAGGCCAAGGGGCCGGGGCTCCCAGTCCCGAGGACAGGGACGGATTGCGCCCGGCCCCATGACTCCTGGCCTCACACCTCTGAAAGGTCAAGGCCAGGGATACCCACCTGATTACAGGGGGTCCCTCCAACCGCCCGCCGAGGGCAGGGGACGCACACAACCCCACTTACAGGGCCGCCCCCCGCAGCCCGGCACTCCCAGCAAGTGCCAGCGAGCACAGCCTCCAGCCTGCGCCCCACGGACGGGCTGGCCAGAGCCGGGTTCGGGAACGGTGCAGCGCAGTGTACTATGGAACATAGAGATTTGTAACGGCAGCAACGCATCTGCCTGCAGGAGCCCGGGGAGCCTCTTCAAAAACAGAGCCTGGCACGTTACACCAGACCAAAGCAGCGCCAAAGGCAGGACTGCGCCCTGCGGAGCCAGCACTTCTTCATCCTGCACCCTTCAAAAGGGCCAGGGAGCGCTCGTTCCTGTCACCTGGCTAAAGGAACCTCGCCAGCCCTGCTTACAGGGACCTGGGCCTGCTCCTGGGGACAAAGGGCTCCACAAAGGTGTGACACGTGCCCTGAGTACAGGGCCAGCACGCCGGAAACATCATCAGAAGGATGAAAAAAAGGGTTGGAAAGGGCTGGATAAAAGCCCCGGCCTGCTTACAGGCTGGGCTGGGGACCGGCTGCGCTCCATTTCCCCCTCTCAGGTGTGGAGACAGGGGCTCTCACCCAGCTTACAGGGTTGCCCCTCTCTCCAGGCAGCCAAAGGAGCACAATGGCAAAAGGCAAATGACAGCAAAGACCAAGCCCTGCTTACAGGGATGGCTGCCCAGCGCAAAGACAGCTGCAGCACCCACAAGGTGCTCCGGTCATGCCAGGAATGTTCTTTGCCCAGAGGGCCTCTCTGGCCCATTCTTCAGCTCCAACCTTCTGACCTTGTGGCTTTCTCTTGCCTCCCCCGTTCCTCTCTTGAGCTCCAAGACGCTGCTCTCCTCTGCTCGCTCTTGCCTCGGCGTCCCGCTGCTCCTGCCAATGGATGACCACGCACTGACGCCTGAAAAGCTCCAGCTCATCAAGGCAAGGAGCCGCCACCCAACAGCCCCACAGAGAAACCCACAAGCCGCCACCCACGGAGCCCCCAACGCCACAAAACCCTCCAACCTCAGCTTGACTCACCACAGTGACGTCCGGCGCAGTCCCGTGCCGTGCTGGGAGCCAGGCCCTCTGGGCAAATGAAGCTGGGCATACAAAGCAGCGGCCAAAGAGGCTGCAGCCCTGCTTACAGGGAGCTCAGGCCGCTGCCTGCATTGCAAAACGCCCGGGACTCCAGAGCACTGGCCCAGACTTACAGGGCGGCCCTGGACCCCAAGGCCTAAGGAGGCTCCTTCTCTCCATTTCTGGGGCGCTCCCCGCTAACGGGGTGCTGGTCCCACAAAGACTGCCAGCTGAGGGAGCACACAGCATCCCAGACCTGCTGCCTGCTTACAGGCCGGTCAACACCCAGGGAGACACGCAGCTCAGCCTTCCCCACGGCAACAGGAACGAGACTGGACAGTCAAGCACTCCAGATCACGGCCTAAGGCCAAGGGGCCGGGGCTCCCAGTCCCGAGGACAGGGACGGATTGCGCCCGGCCCCATGACTCCTGGCCCCACACCTCTGAAAGGTCAAGGCCAGGGATACCCGCCTGATTACAGGGGGTCCCCTCCAACCGCCCGCCGAGGGCAGGGGACGCACACAACCCCACTTACAGGGCCGCCCCCCGCAGCCCGGCACTCCCAGCAAGTGCCACCGAGCACAGCCAATGGCCTGCGCCCCACAGACGGGCCGGCCAGAGCCGGGTCCAGGAACGGTGCAGCGCAGTGTGCTATGGAACACAGAGATTTGTAACGGCAGCAACGCATCTGCCTGCAGGAGCCCGGGGAGCCTCTTCAAAAACAGAGCCTGGCACGTTACACCAGACCAAAGCAGCGCCAAAGGCAGGACTGCGCCCTGCGGACCCAGCACTTCTTCATCCTGCACCCTCGGAAGGGCCAGGGAGCGCTCGTTCCTGTCACCTGGCTAAAGGAACCTCGCCAGCCCTGCTTACAGGGACCTGGGCCTGCTCCTGGGGACAAAGGGCTCCACAAAGGTGTGACACGTGCCCTGAGTACAGGGCCGGCACGCCGGGCACGTCATCAGCAGGAGGGGCAGCCATGCAGCGTGGGCAGAGACCCAGGCCCTGGTTACAGGTGGGTCCCAGTGCCCACACAATCAATAAGTGCCTTTGCTCCATCCTCAGAAAGCGGTGGCCAGGCGGGACTCTTACTCCACCCAGGCGGTTTTTGGGATGGCCCCATGGCTACACAGAGCTCCTCTTTCCCTCCTGGGCCACCTAGACCACACTATTCCTAAAGGGGGCCTAGCTCATCAACACGCTCACTCACTCACACCAGCTAAGGGGAACAAAGGGGAGGGGAACACATTCCCAGAAGAGGGAGCAAGTTCTGTGCAGCCAACATGCAAGGGAGCCATCCCCACCCCTGAGTGGGAGAGCAAAGCCTCAGACCTGCCCCTGCACTGTGGGAAGGACCAAGGGCCTCGACATACACAGATGCTCCAGTGGAAGCACAGGAACAAAAATTGTAATGAGCCTTGACTACGGGGGTCATGCGGCCCAGCTGCAGGCAGAAAGCCGCTGGGATGGGAAAAAGCCCCGGCCTGCTTACAGGCTGGGCTGGGGACCGGCTGCGCTCCATTTCCCCCTCTCAGGTGTGGAGACAGGGGCTCTCACCCTGCTTACAGGGTTGCCCCTCTCTCCAGGCAGCCAAAGGAGCACAATGGCAAAAGGCAAATGACAGCAAAGACCAAGCCCTGCTTACAGGGATGGCTGCCCAGCGCAAAGACAGCTGCAGCACCCACAAGGTGCTCCGGTCATGCCAGGAATGTTCTTTGCCCAGAGGGCCTCTCTGGCCCATTCTTCAGCTCCAACCTTCTGACCTTCTGGCTTTCTCTTGCCTCCCCCGTTCCTCTCTTGAGCTCCAAGACGCTGCTCTCCTCTGCTCGCTCTTGCCTCGGCGTCCCGCTGCTCCTGCCAATGGATGACCACGCACTGACGCCTGAAAAGCTCCAGCTCATCAAGGCAAGGAGCCGCCACCCAACAGCCCCACAGAGAAACCCACAAGCCGCCACCCACGGAGCCCCCAACGCCACAAAACCCTCCAAGCTCAGCTTGACTCACCACAGTGACGTCCGGCGCAGTCCCGTGCCGTGCTGGGAGCCAGGCCCTCTGGGCAAATGAAGCTGGGCATACAAAGCAGCGGCCAAAGAGGCTGCACCCCTGCTTACAGGGAGCTCAGGCCGCTGCCTGGACTGCAAAACGCCCGGGACTCCAGAGCACTGGCCCAGACTTACAGGGCGGCCCTGGACCCCAAGGCCTAAGGAGGCTCCTTCTCTCCATTTCTGGGGCGCTCCCCGCTAACAGGGTGCTGGTCCCACAAAGACTGCCAGCTGAGGGAGCACACAGCATCCCAGACCTGCTGCCTGCTTACAGGCCGGTCAACACCCAGGGAGACACGCAGCTCAGCCTTCCCCACGGCAACAGGAACGAGACTGGACAGTCAAGCACTCCAGCTCACGGCCTAAGGCCGAGGGGCCGGGGCTCCCAGCCCCGAGGACAGGGACGGATTGCGCCCGGCCCCATGACTCCTGGCCTCACACCTCTGAAAGGTCAAGGCCAGGGATACCCACCTGATTACAGGGGGTCCCTCCAACCGCCCGCCGAGGGCAGGGGACGCACGCAACCCCACTTACAGGGCTGCCCCCCGCAGCCCGGCACTCCCAGCAAGTGCCACCGAGCACAGCCTCCAGCCTGCGCCCCACGGACGGGCTGGCCAGAGCCGGGTCCGGGAACGGTGCAGCGCAGTGTGCTATGGAACATAGAGATTTGTAACGGCAGCAACGCATCTGCCTGCAGGAGCCCGGGGAGCCTCTTCAAAAACAGAACCTGGCACGTTACACCAGACCAAAGCAGCGCCAAAGGCAGGACTGCGCCCTGCGGACCCAGCACTTCTTCATCCTGCACCCTTCAAAAGGGCCAGGGAGCGCTCATTCCTGTCACTTGGCTAAAGGAACCTCGCCAGCCCTGCTTACAGGGACCTGGGCCTGCTCCTGGGGACAAAGGGCTCCACAAAGGTGTGACACGTGCCCTGAGTACAGGGCCGGCACGCCGGAAACATCATCAGAAGGATGAAAAAAAGGGTTGGAAAGGGCTGGTTAAATGCCCCAGCCTACTTACAGGTTGAGCTGGGGACCGGCTGAGCTCCATTTCCCCCTCTCAGGTGTGGAGACAGGGGCTCTCACCCAGCTTACAGGGTTGCCCCTCTCTCCAGGCAGCCAAAGGAGCACAATGGCAAAAGGCAAATGACAGCAAAGACCAAGCCCTGCTTACAGGGATGGCTGCCCAGCGCAAAGACAGCTGCAGCACCCACAAGGTGCTCCGGTCATGCCAGGAATGTTCTTTGCCCAGAGGGCCTCTCTGGCCCATTCTTCAGCTCCAACCTTCTGACCTTCTGGCTTTCTCTTGCCTCCCCCGTTCCTCTCTTGAGCTCCAAGACGCTGCTCTCCTCTGCTCGCTCTTGCCTCGGCGTCCCGCTGCTCCTGCCAATGGATGACCACGCACTGACGCCTGAAAAGCTCCAGCTCCTCAAGGCAAGGAGCCGCCACCCAACAGCCCCACAGAGAAACCCACAAGCCGCCACCCACGGAGCCCCCAACGCCACAAAACCCTCCAAGCTCAGCTTGACTCACCACAGTGACGTCCGGCGCAGTCCCGTGCCGTGCTGGGAGCCAGGCCCTCTGGGCAAATGAAGCTGGGCATACAAAGCAGCGGCCAAAGAGGCTGCAGCCCTGCTTACAGGGAGCTCAGGCCGCTGCCTGGACTGCAAAACGCCCGGGACTCCAGAGCACTGGCCCAGACTTACAGGGCGGCCCTGGACCCCAAGGCCTAAGGAGGCTCCTTCTCTCCATTTCTGGGGCGCTCCCCGCTAACGGGGTGCTGGTCCCACAAAGACTGCCAGCTGAGGGAGCACACAGCATCCCAGACCTGCTGCCTGCTTACAGGCCGGTCAACACCCAGGGAGACACGCAGCTCAGCCTTCCCCACAGCAACAGGAATGAGATTGGACAGTCAAGCACTCCAGCTCACGGCCTAAGGCCGAGGGGCCGGGGCTCCCAGCCCCGAGGACAGGGAGGGAGGACAGCCCCGAGGACAGGGACGGATTGCGCCCGGCCCCATGACTCCTGGCCCCACACCTCTGAAAGGTCAAGGCCAGGGATACCCGCCTGATTACAGGGGGTCCCCTCCAACCACCCGCCAAGGGCAGGGGACGCACGCAACCCCACTTACAGGGCCGCCCCCCGCAGCCCGGCACTCCCAGCAAGTGCCAGCGAGCACAGCCTCTCTGGCCTGCGCCCCACGGACAGGCTGGCCAGAGCCGGGTCCAGGAACGGTGCGGCACAGTGTGCTATGGAACATAGAGATTTGTAACGGCAGCAACGCATCTGCCTGCAGGAGCCCGGGGAGCCTCTTCAAAAACAGAGCCTGGCACGTTACACCAGACCAAAGCAGCGCCAAAGGCAGGACTGCGCCCTGCGGACCCAGCACTTCTTCATCCTGCACCCTCGGAAGGGCCAGGGAGCGCTCATTCCTGTCACCTGGCTAAAGGAACCTCGCCAGCCCTGCTTACAGGGACCTGGGCCTGCTCCTGGGGACAAAGGGCTCCACAAAGGTGTGACACGTGCCCTGAGTACAGGGCCAGCACGCCGAGCACGTCATCAGCAGGAGGGGCAGCCATGCAGCGTGGGCAGAGACCCAGGCCCTGGTTACAGGTGGGTCCCAGTGCCCACACAATCAATAAGTGCCTTTGCTCCATCCTCAGAAAGCGGTGGCCAGGCGGGACTCTTACTCCACCCAGGCGGTTTTTGGGATGCCCCATGGCTACACAGAGCTCCTCTTTCCCTCCTGGGCCACCTAGACCACACTATTCCTAAAGGGGGCCTAGCTCATCAACACGCTCACTCACTCATACCAGCTAAGGGGAACAAAGGGGAGGGGAACACATTCCCAGAAGAGGGAGCAAGTTCTGTGCAGCCAACATGCAAGGGAGCCATCCCCACCCCTGAGTGGGAGAACAAAGCCTCAGACCTGCCCCTGGACTGTGGGAAGGACCAAGGGCCTCGACATACACAGATGCTCCAGTGGAAGCACAGGAACAAAAATTGTAATGAGCCTTGACTACGGGGGTCATGCGGCCCAGCTGCAGGCAGAAAGCCGCTGGGATGGGAAAAAGCCCCGGCCTGCTTACAGGCTGGGCTGGGGACCGGCTGACCTCCATTTCCCCCTCTCAGGTGTGGAGACAGGGGCTCTCACCCAGCTTACAGAGTTTCCCCTCTCTCCAGGCAGCCAAAGGAACACAATGGCAAAAGGCAAATGACAGCAAAGACCAAGCCCTGCTTACAGGGATGGCTGCCCAGCGCAAAGACAGCTGCAGCACCCACAAGGTGCTCCGGTCATGCCAGGAATGTTCTTTGCCCAGAGGGCCTCTCTGGCCCATTCTTCAGCTCCAACCTTCTGACCTTCTGGCTCTCTCTTGCTTCCCCGTTCCTCTCTTGAGCTCCAAGACGCTGCTCTCCTCTGCTCGTTCTTGCCTCGGCGTCCTGCTGCTCCTGCCAATGGACGACCACGCACTGACGCCTGAAAAGCTCCAGCTCATCAAGGCAAGGAGCCGCCACCCAACGGCCCCATGGGCAGATCATCAATACACCCACACACATCTTTAGCAGTAGGTCTTTCTACATTTTCTTGAAATGTGTTTGTCAAATTAACTTTGTCACTGGGAACACCCCTGAGATATTTCTGAATGGTTTGTAGAACTATTTTGCACCTTTTGTTGTATGCGTTAGAGTTATTCTTGTTTATTTGTAATTGTTTTAATATAGTCTGTTCAATATTTTTTTAGAACTGCACATCTTTGACATTTGTATTTAGTTACTCCTGTATCTGTTGTAAGCCTTTCTGTTTAAGATACTTTTGTCTGTTTACTTTTATAATACATCTTTTAAATTTTACTAATGTATTTGCTTTGCATTCCTTTATCCTGAGTGGTAAAATCCTATAAAAGCTGAATTACATCTACAAAACCCTTCAGGTATATACCTCTGACAACGTCTTGGGCTCAGACTGCTCAGCCACACCGGGGTTCCTCTCTGAGGCGTTTAGAATGCAAGCAGTTACTTTTTGCACCTCATGATTTAGTAGCTGGGCTCGTCTAACAGATTTTGTCTGCAGCTCCCACTCTGCTTTCAACAGCACCCTTTTAAATTTCCAGGTTTTCACCCATTTGCAGCTTTTCAGATCAAAATCTCTCCTAGATCCCTTCCAGATTTTCTGTCCAAGATACTGCCTCTGTCTTCTGCATCACAACAGAGTTTCCCTCAAAAATACACTTTTTTTTTTCGCATCTACCTGCATATTTTGAGCAATCTAAATTGCCCCAAATTCGCCCATTAAAAAGTAATTATTTTTCATGTAGATTACCTCAGGTTTTCTGATCAAAATGTGAGTTTTTACTTCCAAATACATTACCTGAGATTTTCCCTCAAAAACACTACTATACTCTCTCTTAAGTCACCTAAGATCTCTCCCAAAATATATTCATTCTGTCCTTTTTAAAATACCCTCCAAAATGTGCTCTACTGATTACTCCAGATTCTGCAACCAAAATATCCATTCTGTCCCCCAAAAAATTCACCTAACAGACCCTTTACGAGGCTTAGAAATTGCTGACGGGCCTGCCATATGCAGTACCTGCAGTTTGGCTGCTTCAGGCTTGCTCCAATCCACTGCTTTACTGAATAAAATCTGCTTTGAATTATCTTCTCCCTCAAATTATTGGCATACAATTTTTCTTTTAATTCAATCAGAAATGTGATCAGAAAGGAGAGTTCCAACTTCTACTGCATCGGCTTAGCTGCAGGTAACAGCTGTGATCTAAGAATGTCACCGTGCTGCCACCTGTTATTGAACAGATCCCCAGGGCTGAAGGACAGGTCTGCATAGCTCACCTGTGCCTCTGACTGGGCATTCTTTGTGAATGTATGGCCTGTCCGGCTCTGGAGTGGCCTGGAATCTGTTAATTTCGTTTCCTACGAAATAATTTGGTGTACATACTCACTATTTCATAAAGGTTTGGAAGTAGTAAGATGTCAATAAAGTTGAGAGTATTTATAAATACGGGTTGCATTCAGGGGATCTTTGTGTTTGGTGTGTTAGCAAGATGAAAAATGGGATCAAAGTTCCAAAGACTGACAGAAGATACCAGAGAGAGAGCTTTTTGTGTTTAGCAGGATGCTTCAATTGATTTGTTTTTCTTGGTCTGCACATCTGTACAGAGGAACATCCTTTTATGGCTGCATTGCTTTAGCACCTAGAGACCTGTGCTTGTAAAAAGTATCAATTGTGCTCAAGTCTGTGCTCTCGCAGAGCACTAGTAACAGAAGAGCCTGGCAGTTCTTTTCTGCATATCCTTCTCCTACTCCACCTAAAGTAGTAGATACCATGCCCAGATAGCACAGTAGAGATGCAAAAAGCAATGCACATCTGCTTTGCAAATGTCCTCAATGTCAATGGTACAACCTCCAAAATAATCTCTTTGATAATTAAATGCTTGAAAAATTTTAATTATTATTACGTATCTATCAGTAACTGTATTAACCACCAAACCAAAGAGAGCCATCTCTTAAAAATATTTTGAAGTCAGCATGTACACAAATACACACTTTCAATGAATATCCCGAAAGATGAGTAACTAAGCACACACTGGCCAGGAAAACAAAATTTAGTTCACGTGTAGATTATAAACTCTGTCACTCTGAATGAGGATGACAATACAAGCCATTACAAGTAATCAGTGCAACATAACGCTTCCTGTGCATCTTGTGCAATGCACGGGGGGTGATGGGTTGACCCTGGCTGGTAGCTAAGCCTCTGCTTTATCACTGGCTCACTCTCCCCCAGTGGGATGCGGGATGAATGGGAAGAACAACAGCAAGTAAGCGAATGGCTTGAGAAAAACACAGTTTCTATGGAAAAGAGAAAAAAAGGAAGGAAAGAAAAGAGAGAAAGAGAGTGAGAGAAAAGGGAGCGAGAACCAAGAGACTGAAAGGGAATCACTCCACACCTTCCACCAACAGACTGACACCTACCCAGTCCCTGAGCAATGGCACAGTACAAATTTACTAGGGACAAATCATCCCTGACCAGCCTAGTTGTCTTGAAAGGATTTGAAGATTAACAAAGGTAGAGAACATTTGACAATATTGATTTTAGTGAGGCTTTTGACAAAATATTCTGATATTGTTGCATACAAGTTGGAAAATTACAGTATATGTAGACAAAAAAGTAGATGGATGAAAAAATGGGCAACTAGTGCAGCTCAAAAGTTACTGATTAATGAAAAAAGAGAGGAAGCGATAGACAAGGAAACAAGAGAGAGAGAGGGAAAGAGAGAAAGCGAGAGAGAAAGCGAGAGAAAGAGAAAGAGAGAAAGAGAGAAAGAGGGAAAGAGAGAAAGAAAGAGAGAGAAAACACAGAAATACAGAGAGAGAAACGAAACAAAAGCAGAAAGAAAAAGAACGATAAAAATACAGTGAGAAAGAGAAAAAGGAAGAAAAAGAGAAAGAAATAGGAAGAGAAAATGAGAGTGAGAGGAAGAATGAGAGTGAGGGGGAGAAAGGAAGGGAGGAAGGGAGGGAAGAAAGACAATCACTCAACACCTTCCACCAACATACTGACACCTATCCTGTCCCTAAGCAATGGCACAGCACAAATTTATAATGGGCAAATCATCCCTGACCAGCCAGTCTTGATAGGATTTGAAGATTAACAAAGGCGGAGAACATTTTATAATACTGATTTTAGCAAGGCTTTTGAAAAAATATTCTTATGTTCTTGCATACAAGTTTGAGAGTTACAGTATAGCTAGATTGAAACGTAGATGAATGAAAAAGTGCACAAGTACTTCAGCTCCAAAGCCATTAACTAATCAAGAAAGACAAAGAATAAGAGAAAGGAGGGAAAGAAGGTAAGGAAGGAGGGAGGGAGGGAAGGAAAAAAGGAGGCGAAGGAAAGAAGAAGAAACGAAGGAAGGAACAGAAAGAGAAAGAGAGACAGTAAGAAAAGAAATACAGAAATAAAGTCAGAAATAAAGATAGAAATAAAGACAAAAAGGGGAAAAAAAAGAGTAATAAAAAAGAAAAAGTAACAGAGAAGGAAAGAGAGAGGTAGGGAAAGAGAGAGGAAAAGAGGGAGGGAAAGAGATATTTCCACAAAAAAAACATTTTCTCCACTAGTGATCACCTCAAATCTTCCCAACGAAATAGCTGCCACACGTCTTCCACAGATTACGGCTGCTTTCCTTCCCACACCGCTCAGTTTTACCCCAAAATCTCGAGTCCGTTCCCTACAGGTGATGCCAGGGAATTCCAGCATTCCTGCCTCTGAAGCTCTTTCTGCCCGTTCTCACCCACCTCAGCTTCTCTCCTCACAAGCTCAACCACCCTGCACTGCTGCGCCAGCCCCGCCCCCCGGTCCTCCGTGCCTCGGCCCAAAGGCCACCCCAGCCGCTCACTGCGAGCCCGCCCGGCGCCGCGCCGAGAGGAGGCGGGCACAGAAACTTCGAGTTCCCGCCCGGGCTCCTGAGGGAAAAGGGGCGGGCACAGGGACTCCGAGTTCCCGCCTGGGGCTCCTGAGGGGAAAGGGGCGGGCACAGAAACTCCGAGTTCCCGCCTGGGGCTCCTGAGGGGAAAGGGGCGGGCACAGGGACTCCGAGTTCCCGCCTGGGGCTCCTGAGGGGAAAGGGGCGGGCACAGGGACTCCGAGTTCCCGCCTGGGGCTCCTGAGGGGAAAGGGGCGGGCACAGGGACTCCGAGTTCCCGCCTGGGGCTCCTGAGGGGAAAGGGGCGGGCACAGGGACTCCGAGTTCCCGCCTGGGGCTCCTGAGGGGAAAGGGGCGGGCACAGGGACTCCGAGTTCCCCCCGACCCCGCAGACAAGATCGGCACGGCGCTGACTCTCACGCCGGGCACGATCCGTCCCGTCCTCCCTCACGATGCCTCCGCACCCTCCTGTCTCTTCAGAGACACACGGCAAAGCAGCATCCCCCTCAGTGATGCTCACGTTCCCTCAGTGGAACGCAGGGCACCTGCCGCCCGCTCAGTTACACGCACGGTACCCGTATGCCTCTCCGACACCCTCACGGTTCCTCAGCGACACAAGGAGTACCCACCTCCCCCTGCAATGCCCTTCATGTCCTCTCAGCAACAAGGCATCTTCCCTGTGTCATTGATTTGCCTGTGTAGATTTGCATATATAAGTGTAAAACTAGTGCAAACTTTTGATTATTGCAAAGCTATGCTTTTCTTAGTTACCACCTAGCTCTCTACTTTGGACGAACTACAATAAAAAATAGAAATACCTCACCTGGATTTGTGAATTGGCACTGCCACCAGGTAAGAAGCCTGCCTTTGGGACAAGAGGAGGTAGAGAGAAAGAAAACCGAAGCTTGAAAGATGTTTCTCCCACTCCTCCAGCTTCCCAGGCTCAGCTTCACTCCTGAATTTTCTCTCTATTCCCCTGGTAGCAGCCTCAGGTGAAGCAGGGAACAAAGGATGCAGTGCAGTGTATGCCCTGGACGCTCTAGAAAGAAACAGAAAAAAAAGAGAAAAAGAAGTAGAGAGAGAAGGAGAGAAAAAAAGAAAGAGAGGAATGAATTAAGGAAGGAAGGAAGGAAGGAAGGAAGGAAGGAAGGAAGGAAGGAAGCAATAGAGAAAGAGAAATCAAGAAGAGAAAAGAAAAAGAAAGACAAAGGAAGAGAAGAATAAAGAAAGGAAGGAAAGAAGAAAGGAAAACTTAAAGGGAGAGAAAGGAAGAAGGAAAAAAAAAGAAATCAAGGAAGAAATAAAGAGAGAAACAGAGAGGAAGGAAGGAATAGAGGGAGAAAGGAATAAAGATTTAAGAAAGAAATAAAAACACAGAAATAAAGACAGAAATACAGAGAAAGCAAAAGAAAAAGAGCAAGAAAAGAAGAAAGAATGACGACAGGAAGAAACAGAGAAAGCGAGAGAGAGAACGAGGAAAATACTTTTTCCACAAAAAAAACAGTTTCTCCACTAGCGATCACCTCAGATTTTCCCAACGAAATAGCTGCCACACGTCTTCCACAGATTACGGCTGCTTTCCTTCCCACACCGCTCAGTTTTACCCCAAAATCTCGAGTCCGTTCCTTACAGGTGAACGCCAGGGAATTCCAGCATTCCTGCCCCCTGAAGTTCTTTCTGCTCGTTCTCACCTACCTCAGCTTCTCTCCTCACAAGCTCAACCACCCTGCACTGCTGCGCCAGCCCCGCCCCCCGGTCCTCCGTGCCTCGGCCCAAAGGCCACCCCAGCCGCTCACTGCGAGCCCGCCCGGCGCCGCGCCGAGAGGAGGCGGGCACAGAAACTTCGAGTTCCCGCCCGGGCTCCTGAGGGGAAAGGGGCGGGCACAGAAACTTCGAGTGCCCGCCCAGGGCTCCTGAGGGGAAAGGGGCGGGCACAGAAACTTCGAGTTCCCGCCTGGGGCTCCTGAGGGAAAAGGGGCGGGCACAGGGACTCCGAGTTCCCGCCTGGGGCTCCTGAGGGGAAAGGGGCGGGCACAGGGACTCCGAGTTCCCGCCGAGGCTCCTGAGGGGAAAGGGGCGGGCACAGAAACTCCGAGTTCCCGCCGAGGCTCCTGAGGGGAAAGGGGCGGGCACAGAAACTCCGAGTTCCCGCCTGGGGCTCCTGAGGGGAAAGGGGCGGGCACAGGGACTCCGAGTTCCCGCCCGGGCTCCTGAGGGGAAAGGGGCGGGCACAGGGACTCCGTGTTCCCGCCGAGGCTCCTGAGGGGAAAGGGGCGGGCACAGGGACTCCGAGTTCCCGCCGGCCCCACAGACAAGATCGGCACGGCGCTGACTCTCACGCCGGGCATGATCCGTCCCGTCCTCCCTCACGATGCCTCCGCACTCTCCTGTCTCTTCAGAGACACACGGCAAAGCAGCATCCCCCTCAGTGATGCTCACGTTCCCTCAGTGGAACGCAGGGCACCTGCCGCCCGCTCAGTTACACGCACGGTACCCGTATGCCTCTCCGACACCCTCACGGTTCCTCAGCGACACAAGTAGTACCTACCTCCTCCTGCAATGCCCTTCATGTCCTTTTGTTTCTTGGAGAGCTCTGCTTTCCTGAGTTGCCACCTAGCTCTCTACTTTGCACAAACTACAATAAGTAGCTGTGGCAAACATGGAGAGAGGCGCAGAAGCGAAACCCGTTAGTGCTGTGTAATCAAAGCTGGGCTGTGGTGCTCTTCATACAAGCTTTGAAGCCTTATGAGTATCTATGGGCAAAGTGGTACTTAGAAGGATTATTTGTTTTGGTTATCACAGAGCACATCGCAGAGGTTAAGGCAGCATTGCTGAATAGGCTGTTCATGTTTCCACACGCATCCAGACGTACCCTATACGCAGATCATTAAAGAGAAACTATCTCTGGAAAATAAAAAGCATAATTTCTGTGAAAAATAATCTTTAAATTTTTTAGTTCACATGTAGATTATAAACTCTGTAATCAGTGCAACATAACGCTTCCTGTGCATCTTGTGCAATGCACGGGGGGTGATAGGTTGACCCTGGCTGGTAGCTAAGCCTCTGCTTTATCACTGGCTCACTCTCCCCCAGTGGGATGGGGGGAGAATGGGAAGGACAACAGCAAGAAAATTAATGGCTTGAGAAAAACACAGTTTCGGAAGGAAGGAAGGAAGGGAGGGAGGGAGGGAGGGAGGGAGGGAGGGAGGGAGGGAGGAAGGGAAGGAAGGAAGGAAGGAAGGAAGGAAGGAAGGAAGGAAGGAAGGAAGGAAGGAAGGAAGGAAGGAAGGAAGGAAGGAAGGAAGGAAGGAAGGAAGGAAGGAAGGAAGGAAGGGCGGGCAATCACTCAACACCTTCCACCAACAGACTCACTGATGCCTACCCACTTACTGAGCAGTGGCATAGCACAAATTTACAATAGGCAAATCAAATTGACCAGCCTAATTGCCTTGAGGGTATTTGATAATTGACAAAGGTAGAGATTATTGGGCAGTTTTATTCAGCAAGGGTTTTGACAAAATACGCTTATATTCTTGTATTCCAGTTGGAGGGTTATAATATAGGTAGATAGAAAAGTGGATGGATGAAGAAGTGTGTGAGTACTTCAGCTCAGAAGTCACTGATTAATGAAGTCTAATCTACCCAGAGGTATGGTACTTTCTTTAAGTGTCTATGTGGAACCTGCCCTGTTTACTCTCTTTGTCAATGATCTGGGGGAGATAAAAGTGTGCACACTCGTCAGGTCTAGAGACAGCAACCTTCTGCAGAGTGCAGTAAATATGCTTGAGCGCAGGGGCAGGTATTCAGAGCTGTAGGGATTATCCAAGAGATCCACTTTAAAATCAACAAAGATAAATTTAAAGTCCTGCATCAAATGTGGACTAATCACCCACAACAGTACAGAATGGGGATAGACTCAATATCTGTGCAGCAGGTCTTGTGAAAAGAACCTGAGGATCCTAATGAGCAACAGACTGATGGCAAGGCAACAGTGAACCTCATGAGGAGAGAGCCTGTACAAAGAAGAGTACAGGTACTAGGGTGGGGGAATATGATGAATATGATGGTACTCTTTGACTTAGAACTTGTTGAAATGCATCTAGAGTTCTATGTCCAGTTTTCTATTCTCCAGGACAGGAAAGGCCTTGATAACGTGGAGTAAGTTCAGTAGAGGGCCTCCAGTGCAGAAGAGGCTGCAGCATCTGCCTGTTGAAGAGGTGCTGAGGGAGCTGGGCTTGGAAAAGGTGTGACTTTGGGAGGTCTGATTTGGCAGCTGCCTTTCTAGAACCTGTGGGGAGGTTGGCAAGAATCATACAATTTTTGCCAACCTCCCCATAAGAAGACAGGGGATTGGTGCATGGCAGGATGATGAGGGGTAAGGGACATTTTTTTTCAAAAAGAGCTTCTGTCTGGATGGAAAGAGAAGCTGTTTCCATATGAGGAATGTTATGTGGTGGAGTAGATTGCCTAAACAGTTCATGCAGTCTTTGTCCTTGGAGATTGCCAAGATCTGACTGGATAAATCTTTGACAAGTATACTAACCCTGTTTTGAGCTGCAAGTCTGATTTCAGACCTTATGAGACCATTTCCAATCCAAATTATCCAGTGAAATTGCTAATCTACAAAGACTATAACAACTCCAGGAGCCATTGAAAGTTGCTGTGTAAAAAAGCAAAGTGATCAGCAAGAGCTCTGTGGATTGAAAATAAAAAATATACGTTTTCTTTTAATCTCTCTTACTTACCAAAACTGAGTTTTTCTCTTTAAAACTCTCTACCATCCCCCCCGCCCCCCGCTTTTTTTTTTTATGTACACTAAAATTTACAATTAGAGATCGAACATGCTTTTGATGGTTTTAGGATGATCATTACAAGAAATCACAGGTCAGGGGAATAAAAACCTATCTGTTGTTCTCATGTGGGGTGACCTGGTGCAAGGGACTGGCTCAAGCTTTGCTGACAATAGAATTTGCAAAGCTCATTACATTTTCCCAAAGCAGAGTCTTCACCTTCAGCAAATGCTGCCAGGTAAAGGAGGAAACTAGCTTGGGTGCTCTGACCTTTTCAAGAGATTAGTGACTTCCAACTGTCCAACAATTCTGGTTCCAGCCCAGGCAAGTCTGAAAGAGACAGTAACAATTTTGGGGGACAGAGATATGGAATACAATAGCATTTTGGGATACCCATGACACTTGGTGGTTTGGGTGATGATTTTCATTTGTTTGTTAGTTTGTTTTCCCCTAATGATTTAAAAGATTATTTATTCTTAGTTTTAGTCTAATTTTCAAAATACTACCTCAACAGAGGCAGTGTATTAGATTTTTCTTACAAAGCTTTTTTCATAATTAGAGAAAATATTTTAATTTTAAATTAGGAAATTATCAGATAGCACAGGGTAAAAGAAACAGACTACTCTCTCCTCACAGAAATACAGTAATACTACTTAAATACAGCAAGAAACATAGAAATTTTATGATTATAACATTTAATATCAAACATAATATTGTCAAGTGTTTCCTTTTTGTTTATGTCATTCTCTTCGACTGTTGTTTGTTGACATTTCAATAACAAGTTCTATTAGAAAGCTTTTTGTATTGTATGCAAATACTCTAATTGCTCTATAAAAGCCACTTAGTATGTATTAATCTCATGAAAACAGTACATTTATAAAATATGGGTAAAATCTTGTTATTACTAGCTTAATTCTGCAGTAAACCCATTTATTAAAATGATATTAAAATCAGATTATACTTGAAAGCTGTCAAATATTGTTTTCCTCTTCTTGAATTAAAAACATGAAGAACACTTGGTGAGTGCCTCCAGGCTTTTGACGGTTTCTCCATGCCATTGTACAAGTGACCTAACAAAGAGATTAAACTAATGCTTCTACAGTATTTCTAGTCTTATGATCTTACATGCTTAACTCTATAATTAGAGGATTTCAAAGCAGAATGTCAAAAGTGTTTCCTGCTTTAGTACCTTGCTTGTTCTGCAGCCATGTGATTCAAGGGTACTTGCAGAAATATACACATATTAATATGGTTTAATATATCTCTGGTCAAATTCCAGGTAATGGAAGCTTGTGCCCTGCCCAGGGCCTCTTCTGCCTGGGGGAATCCCAAGGGTGCTGAGCTGGCAGCTTCTGCCCCAGTTGGAGCTACTGAGGAAGACTAGCCCCTCAAGCCTCTCTCTCCTGAGGCAGAAAAAGCACCAGAGCCACTTGTTCTCAGTGAAGAGGTACCATCAGCAGGGTCACAGAGCTGTGTGGGAGCCTGTCCAAAGTCTCTCAGGGCACTGGGCACAGCAGGGGCTACAAATCCACAAGTCTGGGGGCTGCTCCATACCAGTTCTTGTCTGCTCCACTGTTGTTAGGGTACCAGGTACAGCCCTTTGTCAACATGAATCAAGAGATTTCCCAATGGGGGAGGTGCTTGTGGCCAAGAGCCTTCCTAATGGGAAGGATATGACAGTATGAGAGAAAATCAACAGGAAGAAATTGTGAAACCCCGAGAAATTTCCCAATGGGGAGCCAGGAGAATCTGAGAGCTGTACCAATGACAGGTACATGTGAGAGTCCAAGAGTTTTCCCAGTGAAATGATGGGATACACCAAAAATTGTATCAACGGGAAGAAAGAATAAGAGTTCAGGAGCTGTACGAGTGGGAAGACAATGAGACGTACCAAGACCTGCATGAATGGGAAGAAAATGTGATTGGGATGCCAAGAGGTGTCCAATAGATGTCCCAATGGGAAGATGGTGTGAGAGGGCAACAGGACTGTGAAGACTAGAGATTCCAGGAGCTGTCCCTAAGGAGAGATCTGAGAGTCCCAGAAGATTCCAAATGGGAACATGTCCAAGAACCGTCCCAGTGGGAAGGCAAGAAGTACCAAGCACTCTCACCAGGGGAAGATGTGCACTTGCAAATCTCCCAGTGGGAAAATAGGAGAGAGCCAGAATTGTCCCAAGTGAGACACAGCAGCAGCAAGGAGCTGTTCCAAGAACCAGACTACTGAGTCCAAGAGCTGCCCTGAGGAGAAGAAGATCTGAGTGACCAAAAGCTGTCCCAACGGGATGAAGATATGAGCAGTCAGGAGCTGTCCCAGAGGGGACATTACGTCAGCTCCAAGATCGAGGACAGAATGTGCTCAGAGGGGCTGAACTCTCTCAACAGCGTGGGCACAGAGGTGGCAGCAGAGGCAGCCCATTGCCCTGCCTAGAGCCTCTTCTGCCCCAAGGAGTCCCATGGACACCGAGACAGCTGCTGCTGCCCCGGCTGGAATTGCTGAAGAGGAGCCCGAGAACGTCTCACTCTTGAGGAGGAAAATGCAGCAGGTTTTTCTGTCCTCAGTGAGGAGATGACACCAACAGTGACACAAACCCCAACCACTGTGCCATGCAACAGCCCAGCCAGCAGCCAGGCTTCCCTGCACATGGACCAGAACATCACCAGCGAGATCTTGAGCAAAGATCTGCTGGAAATCCAGGCATTGACCTAGCAGCTGGAGGAGCAGCATGCCCTGGAGCAATGGAAGGCTGTAGAAATGGTATCTATAGCTGCAGCCGAAAGGAAGAGAGACCAGTCCCTGACCCGCACACCCCCCCAAGCCTCGCCCTCACTGGACATGCAGCTTCTCCTGCCTTCGAGGAGCAGCTGCCAGAAGCAGGGACAGAGAGCCTGGAACCTGCCCCACACAGCCCCCAAGCCCCTTGCCTGGCCAGCTGGGAGCCCAGGAGCTCAGCGGGCAGCCGACTCCCCCAAAAAGTGTCCCTCCCGTTTCAGGGCCGTGCTGCCGGCGCTGCGGCATGGTCGGAGGAGTGCACAGGCAGAGACATCGACAGCGGGGATTGCTCCCAGAACCTCCCCGCACTACTGCGACACACACAGTTCTGCCTAAACAAGTGAGAGCTGGGGTTAACAAATTGTAAGAAGAAGAAAAGAAAGAAGGAAGAAGGAAGAAAGTAATAAGGATAAGAATTTAAAAATACATAGATGAAGAAAATAATGAACAAGTAAAATTAGCAAATAATTTAAATTTATTACATATTGTATATTTATATTACAGTATAAGTTATAAACACACAATTACAATATGTTGTAATTATGATACATTACACATTCCCAGGAAACTACCAAAGAAAGGACACTGTTCAAATTACTTAAAATTTTGTATCTTTCCTCATAAAATTTGTAAAGCATAAGAAAAGCGTCTACAGATTTCATTTCTTTTATATTACAGTTATTGATGTACTTTCAAATTCACGTCCCAGTGACTGTGAGGGGTGACTGCTCAGCCACTGATGGCAGGATGAGAGTTCCCAGCTGGGCTGGGAGGTTACGGTGTTCTCTTCTCTCTAAAGACAAACTAAACACATTGAGCCTGGCTCATAAAGAATTGTAGTGGAAACAGCTTTGCACCAGGGCTGTGGAGCCTGGACAGCAAAGCCATCACAAGCACACTCTGACGCTGATCATAGCTAGAAATCAGACAGTATTAAAAAAGCAAGTGTGGGAGAGGAGGAGCAACTGCTCCTTCAGAGGCTCTGTGTGACTGTAAAAGCACTGAAAAAGCTCTTTTCACCATTTTCACGTTTATTTTGCACACAAAAATCCACCAGGAGGGAACTTCCAGGTGACCCTGTGGCTAAAGCCTTGCACCTTCCACTCCCATGTCCTTGCCAGGGACCTGCTCAGCAGAAAGCAGCTGCAGACATCTGTTTTGGAGTCTGTTCAACTAGAATCACAAAATGCTTTGAGTTGAGAGGGACCTCAAAGCTTATCTAGGTACAGCTGATTATATTCTGCTCTTGTTCCCCCTCTCTCACAGGTGTTTCCTATTTTTTTCTCTCTCTCTACCTCACACTTCTTGTTAAATAAAATTAACTGATGGAAATTTCACATTTCTATCAATGAAAGCCATTTCTGTTCTTCCAGGATAGAGTAAGGCATTAATTCTTTGAACTGATTACTGTTGGGTTTTAAAAATAATTGTAATAGTAAGTTTTGTCAGAAATTAGACTTGATAAAAAGCAAACTGATCATGTTCATTTGTTGTCTGCTTACAGTACAATATTTTTAGCAATTTTCTCCACAGTTGTTCTGATATCTCATAACAAAACATTATCAAAAATTAACACGTGAATAAATAAATTCTGATAGTCTTTCAAGAACAACTGAATGTTTTGTTATCTATAGATCTGTGTATCTGAAGCCATGTAAAATTAGTCAAGAGTCATATATTTTTCTTCATTTTAATAAAGGAAGCTGTTTTAGTCAACTACTACAGCTAAGTCATCCCTTCTACAATCATCTGCAATAGAAACTGTTAGAGCAAAGAATGGATGCAATATTTTTCCCAGCATCCTTCACAATTTTCTATTAGTCCTTTCCTCATATTAAGTCAACTGACTAGATCTAGTCTTCATCCTCTGATTCTCCCCTGCGAATTCTTTCTTCTCTTACTTATTCTCCTACCTGCATATTTTTCTTGGATATGGGAATTAACTGCATAGTCATTGGTTTGGTTTGTTCCTTTGCTGCCCCTAGTATTCTGAAAAGTCTTTGCAGCCTCCTTACTAAGTGGTTCAGGCAATTTACCTTGAAGTATTTTTAATACAATTTATTAGAATTTTAAAGTTAGTTGAAATGTCTATTTTGAAGGTTCCTTTATAAATCACATTAAATGACCAAAAGTTTCACAGACATATTTTCAGAGTAAATGAACATCTATACCCAAATTTTCCATTCTCTCTAAAAAAAGTTAGTATTATGTTTTGTTAAAAGGTTTTTTCTCCAGTTTTCCCTCATTATACTTTTTTATACTTCAATATTTACTGGGGAAAGTAGGAAAAAGAAACAAACAAAACAAACAACAACAAAAACAACAACAACAAAAAACAACTAGAAAGAAGAATGAAAAAATGAAGGAGAGACTGATATTAAACAGAATAGAACACTATTATACCTCTTATCTTAGTTTGAAGTTTCACTGTCAGGAATAAATACTCATGAAAGATAAAGTCTTTTTTTTCTTTTTTTAACAGCTTCATGATGCATTTCATTTGAATCACTTTTTGCATTCCCTCTTCAATTTATAGCCAAAGTTATGAAATCATAAAAGGGAACTTTGTAATTTTAACGAGGCCTTTAGAAGAAAGGCTTTTAGCAAATTATTGTTTATTTTCAGTTTTCCAAGTATTTGTAATTGACTAAATAATGAAGTTGCCTGTCACAAAACTCATCTAGGCCACATAATAAACTTGCTGTACGATAAACCACCACAGGGGGAACTTGAGATAAGCACACAAGAGAGCAATTTGCAACATAAATAATAAAATCTTTACCATTGACTTCAGAATATGGTCTCATTTGCACCTTAATTCAGCCAGAAGCATCTCTTAACAATTGGATCTTAACAGTATTGTTTTGTACCATATTTCTTGCATGAGAAAGACAATTTGAAGAAGAGCAAAGGACATGACAGTGAAGCCAGTAATGTACCAGAATAATGCACGAGGAAGGAAAGGAACAAGTGGAGGTTTTCAGTCCTCTCAAGATGGGAGTGGGAGTGTGACAGGCCACAGTCCAAGCAGACAGGAAAAACATCCAAAGGAGAATAACAGCAATCTCTCAACAGGAGATGCTAAAAAGATGTCTTGGAGTGATATAACATGACTGCAGAGCTTTAACTCTCTATTTGTACTGCCTAAAACAAAACAGAAAGCTGAAGTTATTGTTTTCTTCCCCACAACTGGTCTTCAAAATGTGCCTCTTGAGCAGCCTATATTTAAGCCAAGATTACTAGCTTGATGTGTCAGAAATCCTTTTTTTTTTTTTTTTTCAGGAGATGTGGTTAACTAAACTACTTATTTTTAAAGAACAGGCTCAAGGCTCTATTTTGCTGTTCTGATTTATTATAAAAGCAGGTCTTCAATGGCAACCTTAGTAATTGCGATTTCTGTCTGTATCTTTCAAATGTTTTCAAGACTTTGTGTCTGCTAGGGAACTATAAAACTTATGGACTGTTCAAACTAGAACCTTTTTCATCAGGCTGTCATATGGGGAAAGTTTAATTTTGGAAGACACATGTTATTTTTGCTTCCTCGGGGTTAGAAATGTATTAACTCAACAGAAATGCATTCTGTATTACTGAAGAGCCCTCAGTGTAAAGGTAAATATCTCAAATAAAGCAAAAACATGACTGATATCCATTTCAGATAGACAGTAACCTTATACACTAAGGTTGTAGAAGGTGTTCTCAACTTGTTTAATACCTATAGAGACTTTTTTCTTTAGAAAATAAAAATTAAAGAAAAAATTTCCTTTCAAAACTTGAGATGTGGAATGGGGATGCTTCCCCCAAATCTTCTTTATGGTTAGAAACTATCAAATCTACCACCCTCGGGCAAACTTTTGTCTGGTTTTCATAATTCAGTAGCCATTTAGGAAGCATTTTGCACATTAGCAGCATTTAAAATATCATACTAAATTAAATACATTTAAATAAGAGCCAGGAAAGTATTGCAGATATAATCTAAATTAAGATGTGACTTACCATAGCTTTGCTGAATTAAAACAACAACAACAACAAAAAAAAAAAAACGTGCATCAAGCATTTTAATTCAAAAGAGAGTTTTATTTTAATTATGGCATTTTATTTCCACCCCCCCCAACATATTCTGTTACTGTAGGATTGTTAGTTTCTTAGCTTTTTTCTTTCTGAGTTTTTTCGTGGTAAAATTCTAGTTTTATTTCTTAGTACAGTAACTTGTGTTTTCTGCATAGTCTCTTCCTAGTCCCAAGGAAAATATTTTCCTCTCCACTTTTTTAGTTTTGGCTATAAATCTGTCCCCTGTTGTAAGTAGGTTCCCTTTTCATTTCAAGAATCTCTCACTTTTTCTCAATGTTGTAAACACCTTTTATTTTCATCATAGCAAGGTTAAGGAAATAAATGTATAAAATAAAAATTTAATGTAGGATAAAATTTAGTACTACATGAACCGAAGGTGAAGAATGAATTTATCGAGTCTACTTTCTTTTCAGTAGCACTGTCAAATGCAAGACAAAATTTTCACAAGTGCCAAAAAGTAGTGTAAAGTATCAATAAGTATTTTTTTCATACAGTCAGAAATCTCATTTATCGTCTTAGAAAGTGGGTTTTCAGCTCCAATTCTATTTCAGAGATAGAAGGAGTGAGGAAGTTCTCTTTCTGTTTAATGCACAGCAAGAAGATAACTGTGGTTGTAACACGTGATTTGGCATCATTTTTGACAGCTCATTGCCTCCATATTCTGACTCAACTCCCTTGTGCCTTCCTACCATCAGCATTAGAAGTATTCATTGTGCTGAAAATGCCACATATAATTAGTGATAAAAAGTATTTATTTAAAAGAAAAAGTGATTAAATAAGGTGAAATATAGTTACACTCTGTAGAGTTCACTTTGACATAGAATGAGACAATTCTCCCTTCCCTACCTACCTTTTTCACTTTCGGCAAACTTTGAAAAAAAAAAAGGCAGATCGCTCTTTTTGCTTATAGATAAAATTGTAAAGCAATGTTCAGCTGCAGTGATTTCTTTTGTTACCAGAAAATAATTTTCTCTTGAAGTACAATTTCTTTTTGTCCCCAGAACTCAAGTTATTACCTCATCTGTTGAGCTATGTCCAGGGGCTTCTTTCATAATTTTCTTATATTATTCATGCATGAGCCTAAAGCTGAATTTTAATATTTATATACTATAGGAAGAACTTGTATCTCAGTCTGCCATAGATGAAGTGCAGAACACAATATGAAGCAAGGATCAGCAATGAAGGTGAAGAACAAGTGGCACAGGGAACTAATTGTAATGGAATAATTCTTTTGGTGTAAAGAAATGCCTCAATACTTGATTATGGTACTAATACACATTTCTACTGAAATTGATAGAAAAAATTCTGAAGAGAGAAGTAAATTTTATTTCAATAAGAATTGTGGTGTCTGAGTCTCCTAACACCATCTAAATTTAAGGTGTTTAAAATTCTGTCTTTCTGCTGAGGTTTAAAGTTTCCTAAACATTTAATGCTAATCTTGTTGTCATGTTCAGAAGTATCTGATCTCAGAGTGAGACTAAGGAAGTTCAGATAAAATTAGCTAATTTCTAATGTCTAATCATGGTTTTCTCCAGCCCATTGCTTTACACAGGAAGATACTCTGACTTTTTCACAGAAGTACAACAGTTTTCTTTGGTTCAGTACAAAACCAGTAGTAACCAAACTGAACTGTTTTAAATTCCCCTAGGCCAATCCTAAATCACCATCTGATTGTAGAGGAACATCGTGAATATTTCCAGAAACAAAACAGGTAAGAGCCTAGTAATCTGACTTTGAAAAAATAAATTTGGTAACAAAATGAAGAAATGGAGTTATGAAAACCTCTGAATCTCCTCTCCATTGCATTATTGAATCCGAAGAGGCTAACCCCATTCACAGTTCTATTTTCCTTTTACAAAAACATCTGAAATTAATTTTTAATGATTTTGCAATTTGTCTTCAGGCTGAAATGCAGACACAATTAATTAACTTGAATGAAAACTTAACTTCAGCTTGAAAATATTATAAGATTGTTCAAAAAATCCTATGCAAAACTGTCAAGTTTCTGCACATCCCAGAAATTATCAGCACACTAAACTTTTAAAACTATAGGCAACTTAATTATTTGTTCTGAGTTAACAATACAAAATCTTTTATGATAATTGCAGGTATTATGATGACAGCTCTGCACTAAGACATGATCAAAGTTGTGTATTCTGAAAACATGTAAAAAGTGGATTAGTACTGATGCTTCTAAAGCCATATGTCTTGTAATATTATAGAATTAGATGTTTCTTCCATAGCTGATAGACTAGACTAGCAAAAATATTGTGGCTTTAATTTGTGGCTGAATATATTTATCTTGACATGAATTGCAATGGACTTCTGAGATTTATTGGTAAAGATTACAGTTGATACTGGTTTGATGCAGTTTTCTCTTTTTCTATTAACTGTAAGGATATATGGGTGAAGAACTGTAAGAGTACATGGATGAAGAAACTGTGTACTGCAGGAAAAGTGGTTCTCATATTTTTATTTATTTAGTTTTTTACTTCTCACAATTTTTGTAGTTTGATAAGATTTATTAGATGTTATTTAGATGTTTATTAGATGTTATTTCCAGCACATCAATTTGGGGGGGGGGGGGGGGGGAAGGAAATTTTTAGGAAAATGGGAATTATTAAAAGTGTGTGAAAGGATGTTGTGGATGCATAGTTGTGTCTTCTAGTAGTAGGTGAAATCCTATTGAGGGGGTCTTCTTGTTTGTTTGTTTCTTTTGAAAATGTGAAGAATTAAGAAGAAGGCAGAGGAATGTTCTGCGGAAATGGAAAATCTGCCTCTGGAATGCCACTAAAGGAAGGAGCTAAGAAAAATTTGGAGAATCTGGCTAAATGGAAATTAAAAGTCAGATAAAAATATCACTATCCATTAATTTCAGTTACTGAAGTGTTTTGCCAACTGGTGATTGTATCACATTTCTAAATACTCTAAATATTCTATACTTTTAATCCCCAAGATATAATAATCTGTGTGTAGGCCAATCTCTATAATTTGGATGTTTTGAACACCATGTAGTGTAGGAGTTACAGGAGGTTACTTTAACAGGGTTTGTTTTCTGCTTTTGATTATCAAAATATAAAAAGGAAAGAAACATTAGTTTATACAGACAATTTATATGGTAGTATGGATATTTGCATTTTTTTAAAATACACGAACAAATATATTTAACTTGATTATTTGCTCCCCAGCTTCTGAAAACTTTATTTCATGCACTAGTAGCTAATATGACAGAACATTCTCTGCCAGAAAATGTGAGAATGGGACAATGACAAAATGCTAATTCAGCAATTGCTCCTTGATGGTTGCACCAAAAATTTAAAAAAATACTAGCACAGAGTCTTGTGACTAAACTCTGATCTAATTGCTTTGGGACAGTATTATTTTGTTTTTAGCATTCAGAATTTCTTTCCAAGATTAATCACAATCTCATCAGGAAAAAAAATATATTTGCAGTAATGAATTTGGAATTTATTCTCCTTCCTTCCAGCCCCAGTATTAACAAGACATAAGGGGAAATAGAAGGCACAATGTGATGAATAACATACTAAGACTATTGATTAAGTTTATCATTGTCTTTAAATGTCTTAATGTAGTTAAACTTTTCAATAGTATTCCTTCTGCCTGATTTCCAATACTGGGAGTCACAAGTAATTCTTTCCATCTTTCTGGAAAACAACTCTTGTGGCAGACAGTGCAAATAGCTTAGTGTATTTTGTTCAAGGTCAGTGGAAAAAGTAACTGCCATAGTGTTAGTGTGGATTTCTTTCTGAGATGCCTTGTGGCACTGGTGGCTGCTGGGAGGACTTCATGCCTGCCTGTGCTTCATTTCAGCTGCTAATACTGATCTGACAGTTTTTGACCTGTGGGTAATATGTGGTCTATCATCTCCTTACTTTTCTTAGTCCATTTCTACTCTCTTTTCCTCCTCCTCTTTTTTTTTTCTTTTTCTTTTTTTTTTTCTTTTTTTTCTTTTTTTTTTTTTGGCCAATGTAGCCTTCTATCACGTATCTTCTTTCAATGGAAATAGAATATTGCATAGGTGTGGTACATTGGTACATTATCTTTTAATATGTTTTACCTCTATTCTCCTTGAAATCCCTGTAACCTGTCCACAAGATAAAACCAAATCTTTTTTTTAAATGAAATTTTCTTGAACCATCCTGATTTGACAAAATCTTTGTAGGCTGTTGCTGCTTTTCAAACTAATCCTATTTAAATGATTAAAACAAAAAAATAAATGTGAGAATAGAATATTTGATTCATTTTTTCTTATCAAAAATTTGGGAAAATTATAATGAAGACAAAGCCCTGGAAATGCCATTTCTCTGCTTTGGAATATAGATACTCAGGTCTTGTGGAAATGTCTGTTTCAAAGCAGTATGCATACCCTTCTGGCAGTACTGAACTCACAATGGGCAGAAGGAGCCTGAGGTTAGGGGAGCTGATAGACTCATTTCACCAGATTTGTGTATTTGCATTGAAGCCATGCATACCTACATTTGCGTGACACACTCTTAGACAAGGTCAGATGAAAAATAGGCACTGCAGGAGCTGACTCCTTTTAAAGATACCCTTTGGTTATTATCAGTGTGGTCAATGACTGTTGACTAGATCTCAGCTTAAGAGCTGACTTTAAGCACCTGGACCGCATGTAGTCTCCTGCTCTGCAATGCCCAGCCTTAAAGTCCAAATTATAGAACAGTTTGGGTTGAAAGGGACATTTAAAGTTCATCTAGTCCAAACCTGCCTGGCATAGTTAGGGACATTTTTCACTAGTTCAAATTTCTCAGACCCCTGTCCAACCTGACTTTGAACACTTCCAATGATAGGGCATCCGTAACTTCTCTGGGAAATCTGTTCCAGTGTCTCACCATTCTGATAATAAACAATTTTTTTTCTTACATAAAATCAAAATCCACCATTGTCTCTGTCATTACATGTCCTAGTAAAAAGTCTGTTCTCATCTTTCCTATAAGCCCCCTTTAAACACTGAAATGTCACCATAAAGTCTCCCTGCGCCTTCGGCTGAACAACCCCAACTGTCTCAGACTGACTTCATAGGAGGGATTACAGCTCTCTGATATTTCTGTGGTTTTCCTTTTGACCCTCTTTGAAAGGTCCACATTTCTCCTGTGCTGGGGAGCCCAGAGCTGGAGGTAGCACAAGGGCAGAGTAGCGGGGCAGAGTCATCTCCCTTGATCTACTAGACACACTGCTTTTGATGCAGCCCAAGACATCACTGGTTTTCTGGGCTGAAAGGGCACTTGATCAATTTTCATCCACCAGTATCCTCAGACACTGGGACAACTGCATGCAATTCATTGTTCCCCCAGCCTGATTTGATACCAGGGATTGCCTTGACTCAGGCACACGACTTTACAGTTGGCCTGGTTGAACCTCATTGATGTTCACACAGGCACATTTGTCAATCTTCTCATGGTTCTCCTGGATGTCTCCTCTTTCCCCCAGGAATCATCTGCACCTGTCAGACTGGTGTCATCTGTACAATTAAATCCATTCTACTATCTAAGTTATTGATAAAGCTATCAGGGTAAGAACCTCTGAGGGAGACCACTTGCTACTGATCTCCATTTGGACATTGAGCTGTCGACTGAAACTTTGGATGCAGCCAACCAGTCATTTCCTTACCCATCAATTATTGCATCCATCAAAACCTTCTCTCTCCAATTCAGCAGAAAGAACATGTGTCAAAGGCCTTACGTAAGTCTAGGTAGATGTCATGCACAGGCGTTCCCTTATCCACTGATGCAGTCACTACTTGACAGAAGGCTGCTAAATTAGCCAGGCAAATTTAGACCTCAACCTTTTATCTTTTTGTTTTGGTCTGTTCTTTTTCAAAAGCACTAGTAGAAATGTATTTCACCTAAATTCTTGTAACATATTTTCCATACAGCAACTATTTTTTTTTTTTTTTTGGTTTTATGAGTTTGATGAAAATATGACAAAATATACTAATTTTCCAGAAATACAGATAGAAGAACTTTGTTTCCAAAATAAAACCGTTATGTTTTTATTTTTTTACTTGGAAAAAGTGATTTGATTTTGAAACACATAAAGATAAAATCTTTGTTTAAATGGGAAAGAGCATGTAGGAGTTAGAGACCTATACTACTTACAGACAGGGTAAATAGACAAGAAGATAATTTCCTTCTTCTCTGACAGTATTTTGCATGAACTGAGAAGAAATTGAATTATAATTAATGAAATCTCATTTCTTACAAGCAATATAATTTTATATCATTCATGTTATGAAGTGTGTATATTAAAACCAACTGAAACTGTGCAGCAAGAAACTGTATTCCCAATGTACTTATCTTTTGCACTTATATGCTAATTTAAGAGTTCTGTGAACTGCTTATTGCCCTATTACTGAACAATTATAACTTAAATGAGCTAAATGCTATTTTGTTTGCATGAAGAAACCTTTAATAATGAGTAATAGAGTTTTAATCAAGTACAAGTTGAGACTTAAATATACCATGACTGAAACAGAATTACTTAAATATTCCTCAAAAAATGGAAAAGCAGTTTTCTGTTTCTAAAATGAAAAAAAAAAAAAAGTCATGTCTTATATTAGAAGTCAACATTGTGAAAGAATAACTTACAGTTCTGAATGTATTTTGAGCTTGATATGAGGCAGATACCATATCTGCTAAATGGACAGGGTGGAAAGAGTAACCACTCTGTAACCATCATGTTATACACGGATTGATACAAGAATAGGACTTCATGACCTACTCTTTGCTCTACCCTGTCCTCTATAGAAACTTATACAAATTATAAAGATGTTACTAAATTTAATGTACATCTAGAAAAAGTAACAGGAAAGTACCAGGATTAATAATACAAGGAAACTGATTTTTTTTTTTTTGGGTCATTGCTAAGACTAAGTACAGCAAGATAAGAACTTTAAATACTGCTTTTTTATCACTTGTCCATTTAAGAGTTTGGTGTATTTGCAGGGTGTAGATGTGATGGTAGGTAGGTTATTTTAGATTACTAAAAGACTTTCACATTTCTTCAGACATTGCAGTTGGGACTTATATCACCTAATTTAAAAGCTGAAAAGCTAAAAGTTCTTAATTGGCCATTCTACATGTCTTTTACATTCAATGGAGAGAAACAGGCATCTCCACAGTAGAGTGTCCCAGTGTAGACACCTTTTTCAGAGTAAGATGAAACTCGCTGAAAATCTGTTTCTTTGACAAAATGGTTTGTTCAGCGTAAGAAACAAGAACTTCTAGATGGTTATATTATAACCAAATCTCGTAACTAAATGACTATTTTATGTCATGTGAATGACAATGCGTAACACTGGAGCGAGTTTGGGCCTTATAGGGTGACAATGCTTAATGCTTTATACTAAATTCAGCAAATAGATTTTTTCTCAATGGAAGAACAGCTACTTCTGAAGTTGATGTAGAATGAACAGAAAAGTGAACCCATCTCTCTTCCTCTCTGCTGGTCTATGCAGTTGTGGGCACAGCTAGAGGAAATAAAAGGCACCTCCCTCTCCCCAGCTCTTTCTTACTGTTTTTCATAGTTTCCAGTACTGATTAGGCCTTGCAAAAGGATGAACAAGTTAATAAAAATGCTACATTTATTCTATGTCAGAAAAAATAAACTATAAGATTAAAGATCAAATTATGAGAAATGGTTCTTATTTGCTAGACACTGGGTTTTGTCTTTTTGCAAATAAATAGTTTAGTGGTTATTTCTGGTGTCCTGACTTCTCTTACTATTAAGAGCTATCAGTCAATCCTCTTCTATGTAAACATGACAAAAATGCATGAAGATGAGTCTTGGTTTGATTTTTTTTTTCTCTGCTATTTTATGGAAACTGTGAAAAAATTTAAATAGTAATCTGTTTCATCTCTGAAGTGTGATGTGATTGCTTCATTTTGAATTTTACACTGATAAAAACAGTAATTTCACTTTTAAGAAAATACTTAAAAATCAAGATATCACTTTCGTATAACAATTTCAATTAAATATTAACAGACAAGGTACATAATATCTAGTTTATTATACCAATGTCTTTTTCAACTAAAGCAATTTTCATAAATAGGGTTCTCCTTGCATTGGTAGAGCAGTGAGATGCATTCAATTGGTTAAAAAAAAAAAAAAAAAAAAAAAAAGCAAAAAAAAAAGCTTTCATTTCAAGCAGGTGGAATAAAACTATTCCAAGCACCTTATTGAAACTAATGAACCAAACAAAGTAGTTTGTTAGATTCAAACAGAAACTAGCCTTTGGAGAAGGAAAAAGAGTAAAGCCTTATGTACAGTGTTGACTTTAATCTACCCTGCAGTCCATTGTCTCCCAAAGCAAAAAGGCATAAGGGCAGACTGAATATACACAGCATATGCTGCTGCTGGCAAACTTATGTCTCTGCTAATAAAAGGGGTTAAACATCATGATAGTCTGGAAAACACTGTGCCTACGTGCTTCATTTCAATTTTAATAAAACAAATTTGAGCACATAATTTTGCTGGAATTGCATCTTTAAAGCTGAAAATAATTGCCTTCACTACATACATATAAAGGCAGAAAAGAACCACAATGTGGGGTGGAATGTGCTGGGGTAAGGTGAGCATGACATTTATGAATATCTCAACATGCTTGCTATACTTTCACATGACACCATGAAAAGAGCAGTAACACTTGCATTAAAAATATTAAATACTGTATTAAAAATATTGTAACTTGATCTCCTTGAGGGGGGAAAGAAGCACCGAGATTATGACAGGGTGGGCTCTAAAGATCACCAGAAGAATCTTAACTATCTCTCTCATAGGAATGATATGGTACAATTATTGAAAGAAATTGTAACAAGACAGTATGAGTTACTCTGGAAGCCATATCAATTTGATGAAAAAATCCAGAATAATTTTTTTTTTCAATTTGGTTGCTAATATCAACATAAATGATTGATTATACCTATTTTATTTGTAATGCTGGCAGATATGATTGGATAGTGATTTTATTATGGATGACTACTGGATTTTACATACTGGATAGATTATTCTTAGGGTGATTTTTTTTTTCTTGAAAGATGGGTAGCTCCATAATTCTTTTCTGGAAGTTCTATTAGATACTGTTGAATCAAGTTCTGTATCACTTTTCATCTGTGATAGAAAATGAAGTTGTTGAAAGGTATTACAAACCACTTGCTTGCAAAGACTGGGAGGGGAATATAAAGGAGAACTGTCTAACTGAAATTCATTTTTCAGTGCCATAAAAAATTATTCTATTTCACTTTATTCACACTTAATCATATGGTTAAATCTATCAGAACAAACACAATCTTAATTACAATAATTAAGAATTTAAAACTTTTAACTTTTCCTTTAAACTACATTAATTTCACGAATACAAGTTGCACCAATTTGACCAAAAGTTTGGTGGAAACCCGGAAGTGTGGCTAATATTCGAGGGTGGCTAATACATGAACAATATTCTAAAAGCTGCCAACACGGAAGTGAGAGCCCGCGGCAGCCCCAAGCCAAGCTGGAGCCCGGCCGGCCCCGGCAGAGGTGGGAAAGCCTGGCAGAGGCGGGGCCAGCAGTGTGGGAGGCGGGCGGCAGAGCCTGAGCCAGCAGGGCGGGGCAGGGGGGGCGGCAGAGCCCGGGCCAGCAGGGCAGGGGAGCCCGGGAGAACTGGGGCTAGCAGTGCAGGGGAGCATGGCAGAAGCAGGAAGGCCGGCTGGTGGGGCTGCCTGGCAGCGGGGGAAGCCCAGCAGAATCGGGGCCAGCAGCGTGGGGGAGCCCGGCGGTGCGGGGGCCTGCAGTGCCGGCCAGGGCGAGGAAATGCGGCGGCGGTGCAGACGGGAGGGGGCGGCCGGCGAGCCTGGCGGCGGCGGCAGCCCTGCCGGCCGGGCGAGCAAACATGGCGCGGGGCGGCTGGCGTGCCTCGCAGCGGCGGCGGCGGCTGGCCTGCCGGCAGGGCGAGCAAACGCGGCAGCGGGGCGGTGCTGACGGGAGAGGGGGGGCCAGTGAGCCCGGCGGCGGCTGCAGCACCACCCGGCCGGCCCCGTCGGCAACCATGAGCGGGCCGAGCCTTCCTGGCCCCGCCCCGAGCCAGTAAACCCCGCTATGCTGCGATCCTGTTACTAATTGGCCAATTTGTGAAAGCTGCGCACGGATTCTCGCTACGAACGAAAGTGCGGCTAATATTCGGGGTGCGGCTTATCTATTGACAAAGACAGCAACATTGTCGAGGCACCGGAAGTGCGGCTTATACTCCATGCGGCTTGTATTCGTGAAACTACTGTAATTATGTCTTAGTCAACACATTGCACAAGAATATGCAATTAAAAAATGCTGTCAGTTGTATTGTGCTAAAAAAGTAAAAGACATACAACAAATGTCTCAGTTCAGTTTTGTTTCCTTGTTCTCCTTTTGACCTTAAATAGCCTTCTGTAATTATGGCAACAAAATTTACTGAAAATGATTTTCAAGGTATCTCATGAAATCATATCAGTGATACCATCATACTGTAACTGCTAGCACCGAACTTTTTACTATAGTCCTGTAGGTCCAGTGAATAATATCTTCTATTTTATAACCCTAAAATAATTAATCTAATGCTATCTAGAAAATATTTATTCCTCTTTTTGGAGCGTTTTCAGTCAGATTCCTGTTTCCAGCTCCACACTTTTCTTCCTCCTATGCATCACTGATAACCCCTCAATATTATGTAAGTGCAGTGCAAGCCAGAAGACTGTCAGAGCCAAACAAAAAACGCTGTGTCCTCGTTCAAACCCTGATTTTTGTCATACATTCCAAAATTTTAGGCTCAAGTTAGATGAGAAGCATTATTACATCCCTTCACTCACTGTCTACATTCCTGTAGATTTAGCTTAGCAAGCAGTTAACCTTTGTTTCCAGGAAAAATGCTGACTGATGGTCAGGTTGTACACCGGGCCCCACTGATTCTATTTTTGCATAGCAGCTATGCAGCCTATCAGTCCCCATATTTTTATACATGAGTTTTAAATGCTCACACAGGACTTTCTATTTGTTGATTTTGACCAGGTTCCTGCAGGTCCAGCATTCTAATTTAATGAGATTCCTCTGAATAGCATACTTATCCTCCAGAATATTGGTAACACTCCTCCCCACCTCAATGCAATGTCACTCGCAATCCTGCTGAGGATAGTGTTCTTCTCAAGCTTATTGAAGAGGACACTAAACATTTCCCAGAACATTTTCTCACTTTACTAAAGATCATAATCTCTTGGGGTGATGCAGGCAAAGAAATGTATCAACCAGTTTTCCTAAGTTGACAGTGGCAGGCCCATACTACTTCTCCTTGATAATTTTTGCCAGCACTACTACAGAAGATTGTTGTCAGAGATCCCCTGGACTATTTGCATCCTAGTAGGTTCCCCTTTTAGCAGGTGTCAAAGTTGTCAGAATCCCCCACGAGCACCATTATTTTCAACTGAGGACTTGCTCTAGTTGTTTCAACACCACTTCTCTTCCTACATGCTTTGATTGAGCTGTCTATATCCTTATCCACTCTCATCCTTCCTCAAAAGCTCTCAAGGCAATTTCATTTCATAAGAGCTCTTACATGTGAGCTGCTCCTTTTAGGTAGGGTACAACTTGTCCTGCCTTCCATAAAGTTTAGGAGGACTTTATGTCTTTACACCTCATTCCAGAAAGGCAAACATTTGTCCCACCATGTTGCTGTAGTTGCTATGACATCAATATTCCATTACTGAACACAGACTTATGGTTGCCACAGGTTCCACTCTTTTTATTTGTCCACTCTGCCTTTTCAGTTCAGCCTCCAGGCTTCAGTTCTCCAACAGTGGTTTCCTTCAATTCCTAATTGTTATTTGTCTCCCTCCTTGGCTGTTTGCTGGTGAGGACTTGCTTGTCATCTCAGGATTCCATTTATTTTATAACTTACGCATGTTTGTGGATGAACACTTCAGATCAGCCCTCAATCATCCCACTTTCTCAAGAGGAGTGAGAAAACCATTGCACCCATGGTACTTCCCCATTTTGTGCAAGTTTTGTTTTCTTACTTGTCAAATTAGCTTCCAGAGACTACCACTGAAGAAAATAGGTGAGAAGATACAGAAGAGCATGCAGCTTTTCCACCCTTGCCATCCTTGGCAGAAGGCAAAAGCTCTCATGGTAAGCAAATAGAGAATACAAGATTGCTTCAGGACTAGTTTTTGTACACTCTTAACATGTAATGATAAAAATGAAACCTTTGCTGATACCATTCCCAGATTTTAAAACATATGGGATATCTGGATAGGTTAGGAAAATATATCTAATTGTCATTGACTTGTTATCAGACGTAGCCTGCAAATCTTGACTTGCATTTAGATATTTACTTCTTTCGTTAGGGTTTTTAATGTTGATTTTTTCCCCCACACTTCCTCGCACCTTGCAAAGGTACAGAAATGCCTTCTTCAGACATGGCAGTTCCAAAGTTTCATTAGGAGCAGCTAGGGTATTTTAGGGATGGAATTTTTCATTCCATCCTTACTTAAAGATCAACTAATTGCTGTCCCCCTCTTTAGAAAAGCAGAATATGAAACCTTCTACTGCTAACTGAAATAAATAAGCAATCCTTCCTTCTAACTACATTAACTATCCTTTAAGTTTGGATACTTAAGAATTTACAGTGCAGTAAGCCTGAGCTGCCTAAACAATAAATTAAAAAAGACATTCATAGGAACAATTACAACAGTCCCAAATTCTGAATGTCCAGGATGATAACACTCTAAAGATGTTTCAAGTTGGGTGAAATGAAGCTAGAACACAGAAGCAAACTGTAAGTTTGTTTTTAAAATACCAGAGTTTACAAAAAAAGTAAATAAAATAGGTGAAAGCATCAGTAAATCATTAAGAAAAAAATCCTAAATAATAAACTAAGAAAACTCATGTGCAAAATAGTTTAGAAATACAAATTCTCACATATTAGGAAAAAGTTATCTAGACAAGTTTTCTATGAAGATTGAAGATCATTTCGACTAGTCTGGTGTAATGGAGTGTTACAGAGGAAGTAAATTGCATTTTACTTCTATTTTAGGACATCTTAAACAGAGTTCATTAAGGCTAAATGATACCACTAAAGTTCTAATATTTACAGAATAGTGTAAAGAAATCAGAGTATCAAACAGAGGTAAAATGTTGCAGTTATTTTCACTGGGTAGTATTTCTATAATTAGCTGGGTATTTCTTCATCTTACAGTTATATTATTATGATAGCAAGCCCAAACTAAATTTTTAGTATAACTGTAGTTTTGAACAAAGGTTAGTTCACATATTTTTACAGGTTTTCTAATTCATGACAAGTGTTGTTGATTTGTTTCAAGTTTATTGGTTTATGAAGATTGCTGACTATACCTTGTTATGACTATCTGATAGATTATGTTTTCCAAACATATACTGCAATAGAAAGTAAATATTACATTTTATCCACTATTTCTTTTATTTCAACATATAATATTGATTCTAGTAATTATATGTTATATTCAGTTATAAATTTGATTAATATTTTAAAAATTTTAAGTAAGTTACAACACTCAGGTGAATTCACATTTTTTTACATTTTATATTGCTGAAATAAAATAATAGCGAAATTTTTGTTTTGTTTTTTTTTATAATAAGACTAGCTTACAGACTTATCAAAAATTTTCCCCGATAATGTTTTCACTTTATCACTGAACCACTTAGTTTCCATTGGACTTCAGAAGTGAATAAAAAAATTCAGCGCAAGAAATATCATAGTAGTCATCTATACTGTTTGCAGTGAATAGGCCATGTCTTTCACAGTATTTTTGACCTTCAATATTTTCATTAAGACATCAAAAGCCTTCTGTAGAAAAGCATTTTGACCATTCAGTGGAAACATTTTCCAGGACATTTTTTCTGCTAGCCAGCACTTATCAAATGAGCAAATTGATTCAAAAATTGCTAATAATAACACTTAAAATTATGTAAAATTATGAGCCTTTAAGCACTTTTAAAATAAAATAATCCTAACTGTAACACTATTGTTTAGTTTATGCCAGTATAATTTTTACTGCTAAAGCCAGAAGTAGTGTCTAACTGAAAATCATGCAATGTGCCAACAATAAAACAAACAAAAAAAAATTAAAAAGTAGACTTTTTGATGATATGTTTTTCTACAAGGAAATGTCTGAAATCTTGACTTGAATTGTTACATTTTAATTGTCATTGATGTGGTCCAGAGAAAAACTTTTTCAAGGTGAAATAAAAATGAAGACTTAAAATTTTTGCTTTTCCTTAGTGATAGAATGAAACTTTACCTTTCTTGGAATTTCATGAAGGCCAGAAGAAATACTATAACTCTACAGAAGTCCAGAGAGTAGATTTTTCTGACAACAAAAATGCTTGACTGATCGGGGTCTTTCTGGGTCACAGCAGCTGCTTACAGCAAGGTTTCCCTTGTCTTACCCCATCTCCCTCTAATAGTGTTCCTATTTCTGAAATTCATATCAAGAGAATAAGCAACAAATGGTACATCCATTCAAAAGATCTGTCAAAAATATGAAAAATTTTTGGTCGTGGTGGGGTTTTTTGTTTTGTTTTGGTTTGGTTTTTTTGTTTCTGTTTTTGTTTTGGTTTGGTTTTTGTTTGTTTGTTTGTTTCTTACAGCCTTCACTGTTTATCACGTAGATTTCTTTTTAGTGTAACGGCATGTGGATGGCAAGAGCAACTCCCTCGCAGTTTTCTGACCAAGGACATTGTCAAATGGGATGGTATGAAAGTGGAGGAAGCCAAACACAGAGGGGGGAAGATCCAACCAACAAACAAGAAGCAAGCCAGGTCAGTTACATGATTGATAAAGATGGAGTACAAGAATGATATTTTGGTAAGATCACCTGACTGACGATGTTGATCAAAAGGGGTGACCAGGGTCAAGAGGAAGACACTGAACAAACCCATACTGAGACATAGACCTACCAGACTTCTCTGGCAACTAGAGGAATAATGAGAGGAAATGAACCTCATCCGTCATAATAATTAATTGACTATCAAGAAACTGCAGGAACCACTTCAAAGAGAAACAACTTGAATTCTGCAACTGATAAGGATGCAGCCCTGAAGGTTCCACAATGTTGGGATGAGTCTCTAGGATTGTATGAAATCATGAGGCAATCTTCAGAGAAAGGAGGTCAGGGAGGAATAGAAAGGCAATCAGGCAGAAAGAGGTGTGAAATAGGTCAGTCATGTATAAAACAGGACTGATCACCAGGCTTGTCAGCTTGTCAGTGATCTGATCACTGTGGTCTGTCCTGTCTTCTCATATCATTTTAGTAAATATTTTATTTATAAATATTTTATTATATCTCTCTGTTTGATTTCACTCTCTATCCTGTGTATTTTCTTGGTGCAAGGAGTCAGACTGTAGCTGTGGGTGCCCACAGCCTGAGACATCAGTAACTGAAGTCAGTGGGGTTCTTTAATCTCCGGCCACTAAGATGGGAATGATCAGTGTGCCCAAAGCCATCTACTGGGAGTAGTGGAATGAGTCAGGCAAGAGAGGGGCTCACCATCACCAGCTGGAGCAGGATGACAGGTCCCATGTGCCTGGTATTATTTGCTGAGGGTATTTGTATTTTTATCAAATCAAGTTTACTTTGAATGTGCATGTGTTATCTGCTAGCGAACATCAAACAGGTCAACCTGTGAATTATGATTCTGGGATAAGGTATCAGACAACAGAGTGTCCACACTTTTATTTGGCGACCTCATGGGTGTGTGGTGCCTGTGGGATGCATATGTGTGTAGCTTTGTGTGTGTGTCCCTGTGTGTCAGTCTTTGGGATACATGTTGAGAAAACAGGAAAGCATTCTGGGCAGAGACCCTGCGTTCCTAGGCACTGAGCTGGGTTGGAGCTGCTGGGGGACACCACTCAACACTATATGTCTGAATTGTGATGAAAGATGGAGAGCATGACTATAAACATGGGCTGGAGCTTTAAAAATCAGACACACGATGCAGTCTTGTGCCGGAGAGCTACAGTTTCCTTGCAGTACTCTTACTATTAATTTCACACTTAATAAAGTCCTTTTCAAACACACTATCTGAGCTAAAATTGTATATAAGATGATATATCAAGAGTTTTCAAGGATCTGTAAGTAGTGATTACCCCTACACTACTTCTTTATATTCAATAATGATCTTTCCCAAAGAAAAGAAATGTTTCCATCATGGCTAAAGTGCTACAGCTGTCTTATTCATTGTAATGAACTACTTTAAATGAAGAGACTCATTTGTACGGATAAAGAAGTGTGTTTCAAGTGGCTCAGTAATTTGTAGGTTTTCATTCTGAAATTAAATGTTTCCTTTCTGTTGTACATAATTTGCATCTCTTGAGAACCCTTGTTTTCTCACGGTAGATCATACTCCTGAGAATATTAAGTCCCTTAAGATACAATAATGATACTCTCCTCATAAAATGTATTTAAGAAGTACCAAAGAGTGATGTGATAGAACATGAAAGAATAGCAATATTTCTTGTATTACAAGCAAAAGTAAAAGCTGACATTTCAGTAATGGCCATTCTAAATTTTAGAGCCTGTGTGATATGTTTGCAATTATTAAATAAAGACTTAAATAAATTTTTATATGCCTGAGAGGAAAATATTTTGAACGTAAGAACAAAGGCATAAAAAATACCTACATTTTGTTTCTCTTCTGTTTCTTTTATTTTTTTTTCATTTTGCTAAATTTTAATTTTGTTGCATTTGATCAAAGGGTGAAATCCCATTTCTTGAAGTACAGTAATTTCACGAATACAAGCCGCAGCAATTTGACCAAAAGTTTGGTGGAAACCCGGAAGTGCGACTAATACTCGGGGGCGGCTAATATATGAACAATATTCTAAAAGCTGCCAACATGGAAGTGAGAGCCCGCGGCAGCCCCAAGCCAAGCTGGAGCCCGGCCGGCCCCGGCAGAGGTGGGAAATCCTGGCAGAGGCGGGGCCAGCAGTGCGGTGGGCGGGTGGCAGAGCCCAGGCCAGCAGGGCGGAGGAGCCCAGCAGAAGCGTGGCTAGCAGTGCAGGGGAGCCCAGGGGAACCGGGGCCAGCAGCGTGGGGGAGCCCGGTGGTGCGGGGGCCTGCAGTGCCAGCCAGGGTGAGCAAACGCAGCAGCGGGGGGGCCAGCAAGCCTGGCGGCGGCGGCAGAAGCAGCGGCAGCACTGCCCACAGGGCGAGCAAACGCGACAGCGGCGGTGCAGACAGGAGGGGGGAGCCAGCGAGCCCGGCGGTGGCGACAGCGGCAGCACCACCCGGCCGGCCCCGAGCGGCTCCGCCGAGCCGCAGCCCCAAGCTCGACCACCCGGCCCCGTCGGCAACCATGAGCGGGCCAAGCCTGCCTGGCCCCGCCCTGAGCCAGTAAACCCCGCTATGCTGCGATCCTGTTACTAATTGGCCAATTTGTGAAAGCTGCACACGGATTCTTGCTACGAATGAAAGTGCGGCTAATATTCGGGGTGCGGCTTTTTTACTGACAAAGACATCAACATTGTCGATGCACCAGAAGTGCGGCTTATACTCCGTGCGGCTTGTATTCATGAAACTACTGTATCTTGTCTCTGTAGTTTCTATACCATGTTAAAAACAAAGAAACAAACAAATTACCTATCCCTTAAAGCCCACATTCTGCTAAAGACAGATGCTCCAGTCTTTTTTTTTTTTTTCCTTTGTGCGAAACTAAATACAAAAAGATCTGAGTGAAAAGAGCAGTTTAAAGTGGTACTGAAAAATGATTTAATGATTAATGTAACAAATCCACCTCCTATCCAAAGTGCAAGAACAGACAAACCATGTCTAAAATGCCACAAAAGTGAGAAGTAGTAACTGTAATTTTGAGTTTAGTATGGCAAGAATTATTGATGTGTTATCTTAAAGTCTGCTCCAGCCTTGCCAGATATGGGTGATTCTCTGGCTGAAAACTGAGCCCAAAGCTCTCGTTGCACAGACAAAACTACACTCAAGGACTATCCAAGATACAGAGATCACGCAGGTAAAAATGTACATAATATTGCTTTCCTTGCAGAAACATCTAGCCTGTGTGTTCTGTGAGACATTGTAATAGGTGCTACAGAGTTTTGAGAAAGAGTGTATGAAGATTATCAGGAACAATGAGTGGAAAAACAAACAAACAAAAACCAACTACCTGAAAAAACAAATTCACTCCTTTCCTTTGGCAGCCTAAGGAATAGGATCTGGACTTGGCACTTGTTTATGGTTGACTCTATGTCTCTTCTGATTTAATCTGTTAAAATTTAAGCACAGTCATATTATAGAATTGTCTATGAAGAAGATTGAGAAGTCCTAAAAAGGTAGAATTTCTGGGGGAAAGAGAAAATGGGACATTGCTGCTTGAAGAGATGTGAAGTCGATTTTCTGCCTTATTTTAATGAGCAGATGTTTGACCCTCTAAAAAGACCAATCTAGCTGGCACTGGTTTTGTGCCTGTTGGAAGCCTTGGAAAAGAAGGCAGGGTAGACTGACCATGGAAAGTGAACTACCCTTTACATTTAGGGTGTAATTGCTCTGACTAAGTGTTAAGTTTGTTGGGAAAACTGGAGATATCTGGTACTCCTCAGTGATATAAGCCATGGGAACGAAAGAATTCAGTCCCAAGAGTCACAAAAATGTCAGAGATCAATAAAAAAAAAAAATCTTTCTATAATGTATATAAGATAGGTAATCCTTACTAATTGTAACAGTGGACTTTTTGTGTGTGTCTTTATTACAGTGGAAGGAAATAGTTTCTACCTAATGTACAATAGATATGTTTTATATTTCTATGCCTTTACATCTAGAAAAAATAAATGGATATGGCTGACTCAATTTTTATAGACCTTATGGGAAATAACTACTCTGTCAGAAAATCATGTAGCTTCCATTAAGAGTATCCTAGTAAATTCGATCTGCAATTATTTTCTTAGTTATTAAAATATGAGTGTTATAAGAATAAAATTAACTTTGCTCGTATTTGTAAACTGTCTTCAATGTCTTCAACTGTCTTCTTCTTTATTACATTAGTCTGAACTTGGATAAATTTGGTGAGTTAATCAGGCAATATATTTCCAAACCTGTGATGATTTTCTAAGTTGTTCTAGATCAATAATATATTTTCAGTTATTTTCGGCTAATTTGTTAACATTTTGTGATGCCTTTAGATGACAAATATCTTTATGGACCCATTCATGATATGTTTTGCTCAAGAATTGTGTGAAAAGTGTTAAGATGAAACATAGCTATTACATAAGTATATTCTACAACTGTTTCCAGCTACATGCTGGATGATACTTAGTTTTACACAATTTATAAAATTGTCCTGAAGTTAGTAACACTGGATAAAGAAAGAAACAAGGAAAAGTTCAATAACTATGACACAAATTCTAAGGCGTGTTTAATACCTGATGCAGGATGCTAATATAAGAAGTGCATTTTGAAAAGAGACTATGGTGCAGACTTAAATTTACAAAGAGGTATGTTTCTTTCTGTATTTCATCTGGATGAAAATTGTAAACTCATTTTAGCAACTTGCATATGATTTGATTGTAGTTGCAATTCTCCTTAATTATAAAATTTGTCGAAGTGCTTTTCTGTGTCTCAGAAAATATATATGAGTAACAAAGGCTTTTGAACTCTGAACTTTATAACCCATAGGATCATGAAAAACGGTTATGCTTTATCATCACAATGTAGCTTCAATTATTTTATTCTTGTTCTTTGTTACAGACTATGCATGAACTTTAATGCTATGCATAGAGAAATTGTTGCAAAAAGATTAAAACAAAAGTTTAAAATAGAAATTATAATGGTGTGCTAAAACATTTTTTTGTGTTTATTATTAAAAAGTCTTTAATTAGATGTCCAGACTGACTTTTTTGCCCTTCCTGTATCATAGAATTGAGAGGGTTACATTATTCCACACTAGCCATTTGTTTTATTTGCTGTTAAAACTGTATGCACTTGATTCCAAACAAATACTGTTTGAACCTAGAATTAGTAATTTACTCCTGAGTTTTGTATCATGTTCTGGGATATTTATTAAGAAAGACAAGGAATTTGTATCTGAGGAAGCAATGATGCAATATAATAATAGGCAAATAATTAAAATATTCTGAAAGAATGCCAGAGAAGAATATAAATCTATGATATTTATTAACTGGACTAGTTTGCCTTGAGCCACTACTTGAAACTAAAATGCTTTCAAGTTTCAGAAAATTACACTTCTTTAAAAAACAAAATATCACAGAATTAATAACAAAAGCAGAATCACAGAATGGGTGAGATTGGAAGGAAGCTTTGAAGGTTATCTGGTCCAACTTCCCTGTTCAAGCGCAGCCACCTGCAACAGGTTACCCAGGGCTGTGTCCAGACTGCTGTTGAATTTCACAGAAGGAGATCTCCACAGACTTCCTGAATAGCTTGTGCCAGTGCTCAGCCAAAAGTGTTTTCTGATGTTCAGAAGGAGCCTCCTGTGTTTCAATTTTTTCCCATTGCCTCTGGTCCTGTCACTGGGCACCACTCTTGGACACTAAACAGTCCCAGATCTCTGAGCCTTTTTTTCATGTGTGGCATTTCCTGATTCTTTATTAGCTATGTGGACTCTCTAGTATGTCCATGTCTCCTTTGTAATGGAGAGCCCTAAACTGGACAAAAGAATCCAGGTGTCCACTCACCACCGCTAAGTAAAGCAGGGAAGGATTAAGTCCCTCTGTGTTGGCAACACTCTCTCTGATGCAGCACAGGACAACACTGGCTCTCTCTCCAGTAGGAGCACACTGCTGGCTCATGTTCAGCTTGGGTTCTAGCAGGAGCCCCAGATCCTTTTCTTCAAAGCTGCTTTCCAGCAGGTTTTCCCTCAAGGTTTACTGGTGCCTGCCATTATTCTTCTACAAGTGGAGGACTTTGCACCTCCTCTTGTTGAACTCCATGAGGTTCCTTCAAGCCCTTTTCTCCAGATTGTCAGAGAATGCTTGAGAGGTACCAGCCTCAGACTTATCATTTGCTCCTCCAGGGTTATTGTCATTTGCAAACTATGTCCTGTCACCTGGATCATTAATGAAGATGTTAAACACAATTGGACCCAATCTGACCCCTGGGTTACCCTGGCCTCCAACTAGACCTCTAGTCCCTTCTATCAGACAGTTTTCAATCCAGCGTAGCATCCAGCCTGTACTTCATCAGTTTCTCTGGTGTGCTCTTATGGGGGACTGCTTAAAGCCTTAGTGAAGTTAGATAGACAGTAACCACTCTTCCCTACCATGCCAGTTGTTTCAGCATAAAAGTTTGTTGTGTTTTCCAAGCATGGCTTCCGCTTTTTTGTCTTTAATAATCAAGCAAATAACAATGCCATGAAAGACTGGCAGCATATACCAATGTTATACCAATATTTTGTATGATATTCTGACACAATGGTCATTGTTTCTGTTTACCTGTTTATCTATCTGCACTTCTAGCATTGTATCTTACCTTTATTACAACTACAGAGGTTTTTGATGCCTCTTAATTAGACCAACTTGGAAAATTTTCAGCATTGCTTGTGTAATCCATTTCTCAAAAGAATAGTGAACATATTTTCAGTATTTAAATTTTTTTGCATCCTTTTCACTTATACCCACTATAGAAAAGCTTTTTAATCATGTAATTAGATTGCTGACTGCTTGCTGTCAAAAATGGTTTTTTTTCTTCAAATCATTTACTGTATCTCATTCCTAGGTTGATTTTTGTTGGTTTTGTTTTTTGGAGGTTTTCTTTACATTTGAGGTCCTTTTTGACTAGGGCCTCTCCCTTGTGGCTGTTTTGCAAACTATCTCTGTTTCCTGTAAATACAGATATCCACATGTAAGAAATTGATAATATATAGAATTTCTTCAGTTTTTTGGCATTTGCAAGCTTCTCTTCCCAATGTTAATTTTTATTTTTATTTGACCTTCTTCCTATGAGTCTGATGACTACTAATTCAGTTCATTGGCACACCACTTAGTTTTTTACCTTTACATATTTAACCTTGAAAATGTCTCATCTGCTTTTGCCTTTCAGCCTGGCAAATCCAATTTGCTTCTTGTTTATTTCAAAACCTTTAGAAGGCTAATTGCTTATTTTAATCAGATCTTTTCTACAGCCCAGTTTTGGCAAAGTGAGAACACACTCTCCCAGAATTTAATTTTTGACTTAATATCCTCAGAAGGTGCTAAAAATTATTCTCCTTTTCAAATTATTGATATTTTAAAGTAACAGTTTTCAGATTTTCCATTCTAACTATCGACTTCAAACTCTGTAAGGACAGGGTTGTAAATAGAACTTCTTCACTTCACTTTAAGTATTTAAACAAATCTGATCCATAAATGCAGATTTTTTAAAAACTGCTGTTTTGTTCATTGCTCTTTTTAGCACTTCTACTTCCTATTACAGAAAGACAAAAATTTGTTCTTGAAATTGCAGTGACATTTCCAAAAGTCTATGTCCACAGCTTTATCTCCTTGCTTTCACTCATAACTCTTATCTATTTTTATGTTTCTAGATATCCTCGTCAGTTCGTTTCTGCCCTCCTAATGGAATCTGACATTTGTATGATAATTTTTGAGAATCTGAACTAGAAAAACTACCACTGAAGTAAAAAGACATGTAACAAATAGTGTCTATAGAGTATTTCTGTAAGAGAAATTGCAAGGGGTGACTAATAACTACTCTGTGTAAAAGACTCTAGGGCATACTTCATGAATAAGCCATGTTAGCATCAACTTATTAATTAAAATCGCTGTACAGAAGAGGGAGTTCCATATTTGAGCCTCAGAGAATATTGAGATACTTCATCAAAATGCACTGATTCTTAGTATAGATGATGGAGTGTACTTCCTTGCTAAGGTTTTTCCCTTCCACCTGGATCAGACATAATAATCTGTATCTAGAAAAAAATCAGTCACTTCGCATACTTTTTGTTCCTTCCTTCTCCCTCTGTCTGGCAATTTGTTCTCTTTCTTAGCTATCTTCTCCTTAAGGCTATCCTATTTCTGTTTCTTGCTCCTTACCCTACCCTCAAATGAATTAAAAATAAAAAATATGAAAATATTCTTCAGAAGTTCAGATTTTTTACATATATTGTTCCAGGTGATACAACAAGTTAAATATCAAGTCTTGTCACATGTGTTTTGTTTTATATAGGAATATGTATTTAAATAATTTTTAAATTATTTCTCCCTGGTAAATATTAGGAAAAAGGGGTTATCCAACAATAGCCAGTAAAATGGCATTTTTAATTCACAGGCTGCTATTGGAAATGCAATAGCTCCTGAGAGAAGAAAGAAACAAATAAGCAAGCATATGGTTTGCCAAAATAAATATGCTTAACCTCCTGCTTTCTGTGTCACAGTTTGAGGAACACAGAAAATGACAGTGTTGTTTTCCTCTGAATTTGTTGTTAACTATCAGCCAGAACAATTGTTCCTTATAAATCATGTAAGCGGGGTGCATCAGTGGCGCAGAATAACTCTACTTTAAAAATAAAGCATTCCAGAAATAACAAAAAAGTAAAACAAAAATTTTAAAAAATAATTTAAAAAAAAGGATTTAAAACCACAAATGTGGAATACAGTGTTATGCTTTAGAGGAACATAGGTTTTCAAGACCTTCTAATGCTCTGACTATGGGAGCAGAAAAGGACAGTGTACTGAAAGGGAATGTGATCAGTCAGTGGCAAGAGCTACTGAGGATCTGAGTACAAGCTCTGCTATTATCCTACAAGTTTTCAAGACAAAGAAGGAACTGAAGGAATATAAGCCACAGAACAGATTCCTATACCTTTTGCATTTGATCTTGCTTTGTCTTTCACATTACTTGATAGAGAATTTCACCTCCTACATCTCCAAAGAGATGCTCCTGTGTATAGTAGTTGAACCACAGCAGGAGTGACAGTGTGGTAATTCACCCACCCAGCTGGTGGCTGGGTAGTTAAGGTGTTTACACAGTTAATTTTGAGTGACTGCCCCCTTCAAAGTTAATCACCATTGGAAAACTCAAGTTCTCATTTATTCATCCTTGCAAGATAGTTGTGAATATTAGTAACCAATTATAATAACCATTTTCAAATTAAAACAGGGTTGTGGGAACTTGGAATGTATAATGTCTGGAGTTAGACTAGCCACAGCAGAATATTAGGAGAAATAACTCATGCCTTGGTTGAAATGGATGAAGAAAGTGGAATGGTACTGTAAAGAGATAGTGGACAGAGTGGAGTATTCTAGTAAGGTACATCGGAAAATAAGAGTTTGATGAGAGGACTATGGGTTTGAAAGTCTAAGGAACAGAGAAGAAAGAGGTGGTATGCAGTAAAAGTAAAATAATTGATTTAGGAAAAGAGTTATATATTGGTGGAGATGGACAGAGAAAGCATGTGGCTTGCTGTTCGTAGATTATGATTTTCTAGCAACACATGCAATTATTTCTGTTTGTCATAATCAGAAGAATATCCTATCCTGAAAAATCATACTTCACAAAAACTTCACAAAAACTTTTAAGAAACAAATATCCTAAGACCCAAGTGTACCAACTAACTTGTCACACATGTAGATATTTCCTAAATTCTTTGGGAATCAAGTATGTTTAACCTGACTTAATGATAAAATAAATAATGTGGTTGAATTCTGCAGTTGTGTACCTTGAGGTAAGAATAAAGAAATTGTTGTAGTATCTTTTTTTTTTTTTTATCAAGGGCTTAGAATGAAAGGCATTTGTTACCTCTTTGGAGGCTAGAAAACTTATCACAAAGGACTGCACTATAAGAAAGGGAATTTGATCAAGGAGTTTTGTTTTTTATTATGATATCCATCCATTTCCAATCACTAGTTGTTCTGTTAGGGTATACTATAGTAAATGTTCTCTGTCTATAAAGGTGGCTTTGCTTGTGAAAGGGAAAAATTTAAGTTACTCCTGGGGTTTCTAAGAAAAATTCTGGCTCAGGAAAGATTAATCTTCCATCTTCAATGTTTAACTAACAAATAATCCTCATTTACAAATAAGAGTTACTCATTATTCAAGAGTTTTCAAAGGCAAACTATCCTTTTCAGAGCAGCCAAACTGCAAACTTAAAATTTCAATTCTAATTTCTTATTGGTCATTTTTAAAATTGTAATTAGAATACTTATATAAATTTTCACAAGCAAAATGCTGACTTTAAGCACTGTTTTGACCTGAACTCACTAAGAAGCTTCGCACTGCAAAATGTTTCATAATGACTAATTTTAAAACCTTTTTTAAAAATTTTTTACACTATGGAAAAAAAAAAATTTTGTTACCAAAACTCTAGCCATATGAAATACAGACAGGAAAAACTACTTAAAAATGCAAATTGCTTTGGCATGCTTACCTAATGAAGCAAAATCTCCAAATAGTATTACTTATTATTCTTTTAGAAATTATTTGATTCTTGGAAAGAAGATATTTTAAGTTTATTTTACCTTTTTTTTGTCTGATTCCCTTCTTTTTTTCCCCAAGAATGCCTGTAACTTCTCTTCTTCACATAGAGACAGTATGAATTGTAGTTGTATTCTTTGTAGTCTGATATTATCAGGTCATTGTTTGTTCTTAATTAACTGAACATTCTGATATTATCTTTGCTAAGAGAAAATTAAAATATGAGTAAAGTTCTTAATATTATCCTTGGTTTTAATACATAAGAAACCAAAATAGATAACAAGATTAAAAAAAAAAAAGAGAGAGAACCTGAAATGCTATATTTACAGTAAAAGTTTATCGGAAAAATCAATGTATTTTTTCATCTTGCTACAGTCAAAACTGTATTTCACAGTATCTACTTGACCTTAGAAATTGAAATAATCTTAGAATATAGCTATTTCATTTGTTTTGTGTAGGATATTGACAAACTTAATAAATGAGATAGCCTGATAATTACTCCTGGAGCTGGGATTTATATTTGACTTCTCAGTCATTGCTCATTACTTCAAGGAATGATACATGGACTCTGCCTGTAGAATGTAATTCCTCAAGGGAAAGTTCTAGACGGGGACAGAGTTCACTGAACAATCCAATGTATCTTAAAATGTTTCTCAAATAGGAGAAATTTTAGCTTTTCAAGTCCTTGATCTGCAGGTGCTTGACCCTGTCAAACCTGATCACGTATTCCTATGAGTGTTAATATTGTAAATAAAAGGGCTTTCTTTAGCCCTTTTTTCTGTTTTGGTGTGAGGAGAAAAGAAGGACATGGGTTATTCAATTTCCCCCATTTGTTACCACAGTTTAAAAATTTATCACAGTTCAAAATTTATTAATTGTTGGATAACCCTTTTAGGAATCCACTCTTTTTATTCAGGAAATATGGCTGGCAGTAAAAGGCAATCCTAGCATTAAAAATTTCCCACAAAAGAGACACAGGCAGAGGTCCCTTCCTTAGACTAATTGAAAAAAGTAGCTCACTTTGGCAGAGACAAGGTCTTCACCATTATCAAGACAATGATAGCATGTAGTTTGTATTACTTTTCTATGGTAGTACCTGTGTATGAATGTTATTCATAGGTAAAGATAATATTTTGCTTCAGTTATCAGATATATGACAAATGAGACTGCTGGAATGATTATAGTAAGAATGTCTGATTAAGATAAGCATAAATCCGATAAAGGATAGGTTTTTTGACATGGCAAAAGATATGACAAAATGTTTTGAGTCACAGCACTGGTGAAACAAGTAACTCCAAAAAGAATTAAGTCAGAATCTGCATATGACAACTGAAGCATCAAGTGTCTTTAGAAAACAGATTGACCAATTATACGAGAAAATGACAAAACAGCATAGTGAAATGGTAATTAACACTGGTAACATTTTGAGTAATATCAGGAGCTGACTTCTCTCTGATGAACAGGGACAGGACCTGAGACAATGGCATGAAGCTGTGTCAGGAGAGGTTTAGGTTGGATATTAGGAACAGGTTCTTCACCCAGGAGGTGGTTGGGCACTTGAACAAGCTCCCCAGGGAACTGGTCACAGCACCAAGGCTAAAGCAGATTACAGTTACTTTACTGTATAACTAGCTACTTAGTGAAATAATAGATTTTTAAAGAATTAATAGCTTAGATAATCTGCTTGCTAATCAAAATGGATAATACAGAACATCAATGAAAGCCACATAGGCTACTCAAATATTTGAGACCATACACATACTAAAATACTGCATTTACGCAGTTATTACAAATTGATACTCTGTTGCGTGGTGGGTGGAGCTGCTCTGTGTGGGCAGCACAGGGGGTGGGGAAGGCGGGGCAGCTCCCTCCTGCTGGCCTCGTGGTTCGGAGGAGGCAGGGGCTCTCTACTGCTGGCCCCTGGCTCCCATCACTGCCGCGGGTGCTGGCAGGCTCTGTGCCCCCCACTGCCGCCGCGGGGCAGCGCCGGGCCGGGGTGACCAAGCCCAGCGGTGGTGGCGGCCGACCTCAAGCATCCCCGCCGAGCGGCAGCACCGAGCTGGGCCACCCAGCCCTGTTGGCAACCCCGAGCCCTCATGGCCCAAGCTGAGCCGGTAAACCCCGCCCTGCCACGGTTCGGTTACTATTTGGCAACTTTGTTGCACACGGGTCCTCGCTGCGAACACAGAGTGGCTTATACTCGGGTGCGGCTTATTTATGGGCAAAAAACAAAATGTTTGCCAACACCCGGCAATGCGGCTTATACTCATGTGATCACTATTTGGTATTAGTAAAAAATTAAAAAAAAAAAAAAAGGCACAAAAAAAAAAACCCACAGGAAAAAGTCACATCTCTTCAAAGCACATGAAATAGTACAGTTTGTACCTGAATTGCAAGTCTTACCTTTACTGAAAGGTATCCGCTACTTCCCTGGGTTGTACATTTGGTATTTTTTGCTATCTAGGTGTTCAATATTAGTCAAAGTGTAGAGAACACAAGCTGGGGTAATATCTATTTTTGGAGCACTCATTTTGAAATTAGAAAAAGGACAATCAAAGTCTCTGAAGATTAATAGGGTTTGAAGAATTTTTTTCTTCAAAATGGGCTGCAAAATGCTTTCTAGAGCACCACTTTAAACTATAAATATAAATGAAGCCCTGCTATGACTGTCTGTGGTGAAAACTTTAGCCTGTTAAAAATTATTCACATAGAAATACTGACCTTCCTCTCATTTTATAATCTGTTCCATATTGAAGTTTATGGTTTGGAATGAAATAAAATCAGAGCATTGCAGAACTTAAAAATGTTGCTAACTTATAAATATATAAAATAATCAAGCCAGTGCTGACAGAAGTTAAAAAACCAGCATTGTTTGAACACTTATCATTGCCCAAGAAAAGCTTTTTTTGTGACACAGTATAAATAAAATAAAACGCTGGGAAAACTATTTTTCTTGCAGTAGTTTTCATTACATTTATTTATACACTTCTCATTTAGGGGATTTTTTTTTCAAAATTAATATCTTACATTAATAGTTGCTGCAAAGATAATTTTTGGTTTTTTTTTTTAAGAATTGTGCTGGTGAATTACCACCTTGCTGGGAATCTTGTACATTCCAGTAAATCATATGATGCTTTAAAATTTGATATGGTACCTTTGCACTCTGTTACAGGCCTTTCTTTTGAATTTAGTCTGGTAAATTTATGCTGATATTCAATAGTGTTCCTGAGGTCATCATACTAATTCACTTGGAAGGTTGTTTAATTGCAAATTCCACAAGGCAGGAGACAATAATTTTAGTACTACTCGTCTTTGAAGGAGATAAAATTTTCTTTTGACCTATAACCTTTCCAAATTTTCTCATTTCATTACCTACAGCTTGCATTTTACTCAAAAAAGTAAAGCTGAAATGTCAGATGATCTTGAAGTAACCGTAGTCAACCATTTGTTTCTATTCTCATGTCCTGAAAATATACAGTGAATAAAAATGGGACATTTTTAGTAGCTATTTCATATATGACAATCACTGGCAAAAGAAATTTTAAAAAAATAGAAATTATACTGGAAGTAGCATAAGCACGTAAATTGCTTTAATGATTCACATTTTTGTGAATCACAGAATCCATCATAGTATTGATGGAGAAATAGGTAAGATGAAACCAAGATGTTTTCTATAATAAATCTGATTCAGTGAAACCTACTGCTTCCTTTTAGATCAGTGGATCAACTGAAGATACCATTTTCATAGTCAAAAATATCATCATGCATTTATCAATGCAAGTACTGCAGCATGTATCTCTATTTATGAGTCTGTAGACCTACGTATCTCTAACCACTGCTGCTGGTCTGATGAAGCTGGAGAGGGAGGAAAATTCTAAGGAGCAGACTTTGGTGAGTTGTTATTTTTTGGTCTGTCTGTCTGAACTTTGGGTACAATAAATAGGGATTTAATAAAGGTGAAACAATATTGATATTTCAATAGAACTTGACTACTGTAACTGGTAGGGAAATGTGTCAGAATGAGAAATTTATATCTTATTTAATTACTATAATGGAAGAAAGGGAAAGAAAAAGACCCCAACAACTCAAACCAAGCCCCCAAACTCGAGATATTTCACTAATGTGAAAATAATATATTGTTTACTCACAGCAGGTAACACTTTCAAACACAGTTGAAGTATATTGTAATTGATTCTGGAATGAAACCAACCTGTTAGATTCAGGATTGAGGGTCTGTTGCTTGCCAATGGTTTCTTTATGGAAATATGAAAAATTAAAATTCAAACAATTTCTTTGTTCTGCAAAGCTTTTGTAAAAAATCACACTATATTTGAATTATAACTTCCAGACCCTGACTTGATATAGGCCAGCCGCCGCCGCTGCTGCGAGGCACGCCGGCCGCCCTGCTGCTGCGTTTACTCGCCCTGCCGGCGGGCCGGCCCCCGCCGCCGCTGCCAGGCACGCCGGCCGCCCTGCTGCTGCGTTTACTCGCCCTGCCGGCGGGCCGGCCCCCGCCGCCGCTGCCAGGCACGCCGGCCGCCCTGCTGCTGCGTTTACTCGCCCTGCCGGCGGGCCGGCCCCCGCCGCCGCTGCCAGGCACACCGGCCGCCCCGCGCCATGTTTGCTCACCCGGCCGGCAGGGCTGCCGCCACTGCCAGGCTCTGCTGGCGGGGCGGCCGCCGCCAGGCTCGCCGGCCGCCCCCTCCCGTCTGCACCGCCGCCGCGTTTCCTCGCCCTGGCCGGCACTGCAGGCCCCCGCACCGCCGGGCACCCCCACGCTGCTGGCCCCGATTCTGCTGGGCTTCCCCCGCTGCCAGGCAGCCCCACCCACCCGGCTTCCTGCTTCTGCCATGCTCCCCTGCACTTTGCAGCAGCGTGCTGACTACAACCATATATATAAAACAAATTATTAAAATACACACAAGAACTAGAAAAAATATTTTTAGAAATTGACAACATTTATATTATTGAAGAAATGAATGTTGAGTACTTACACGCTTTTTAAACAAAATTCAATTTCCTTCCCCAGTGTTTTTAGTAGGATTTTTTTTCTGAAATAATCAATGATATTGCATATTTTGCATCTATATGTTGCTTTTAATATTGATAATAAATCATATGATAAGTGTCCTGATAAGGAAAGTACATATATATTTCTTTCACAGGAAATTTTTTCACGATCTAATGTCCTTTATGTTATTTCTATTATTGTAAAGGTAGATAATAAGAACTATATTTTACCTCTAAGTTGCACTATTTCCCTTCTGGCCATGGTATGAAACAGATTGTGCAATAATGCTTCCAGAATGGCTTCTATTATAATGAATTTTAGATCCATTAGGTTAGGATAGGAAGGATTCCCTTTGAGCTAATCATTTAAGCCATTCCAAAATGCTCTGTAGAGAACAGACATACCGGGAAATGATCTGGTCAAGCTACTAACTCATCTTTCTATTGCATTCATTGAAGCATCAGACAGCATTCATTTAACTGTTTGTTACAAGATTTCTTGCCCTTCTACTGATATTTCTAGAGTGGAATTTGCATTTCCATGCACATATGTGCACACAAATATATTTGTATGTGTGTGTGTGCGTGTGCATGTATATATATATATATATATAAAATGTCCTTGACAGTCCTTGAATCATTGAATTAAGGGAAAACAATGTCCATCAAATTCACTAATGACAGATAATCATGCTTTTTATGATGGATAATATAAAATGATTTTCATATAAAAAATGCCATGAGAAGTCTAATGAATTATGACAATATGAACTATTTATATATTCATAGTAATGGAGTATGAGATGAGTCATTTCATCTAGCTGTGCTCATGTTATGTATCAGTACGTTTCACACATTCTGAGGTTGTTATTCTTGTGGTTTCAATGTCAGCATATGCCATAATCGTGTGTGTGTGTATATATATATATATCTGTGGGCCAGTCAGAGAGTCATCATAAAGTGATATAAATCAGGGTGAGATCCTGGTAACTGACTTTTTCACTAAAACCACTTTTTTATTTTTATGGTTCACACATCTGGAATAATGATTGCACACAGGCCAAATTCAATAGATAACCATAATTTTCATGTTATTTCCTTTTTATAGTAGCCTAATCTTCAAGTTTTAAGGGAAATTTCAGTCCACACTCCAAGCCTTCAAAACAACAAGCAAAATCCAAAACCCTATTAAAAAACATGACTTTTTTTTTTTTTTTTGCTGAAACCATTTTCCAAAGCTTTGAACGCCGCATATCTGCAACCTTGGGATCCTTTCTAGCCAAGAAACAATGATGCTACTCTTTACATGTATATGTATTTAATTATTGCTACTGATTTTCATACTTGCAAAGAAAGAACCTCCAAATTAACAAACGAAATGAAGTTTAGATTTTCCTTATCTGAGAAGGCACTGGATGCACTTCAGTTTAATAATGACAAAATACTTTTATGCTTATAAACTCAGCTTTTCCTCTGAAATCTTCTTTAAGACAATAGAACTAGGGGTATTGGTTTGAAGTTTTCTTTTAACATCATAGACCCACTGAAATAAGTGGTGGAGTTCTTGATAACCTTAACAGTGCTTCAATGGATTTTTCAGATTTAAGCTTTGCCCTTTCTTTTCCCATCACATAAAGACTTTTTCAATGCTAGGAAAATTCTGTCTTTTTATATTTTTTGAAACTGGTCACAAAAAAGCATCCATGTCTGGTCCTGTGGGTGTATAGAGGTGAAGTATAATCATGACTGGAGTTCTGGACAATTGCAAACAGTTGCTAGATCTGTACATAGAGGAAAAAAAATTACTTGTAGCGATAGATCTTTAAGCTTCCGCAAAAAACATTTTTAAATTTTCTTGTCTATCAACAAGATATCACTGCATTAGTGTGATTTTTGCATTTTAAAATTTATTCTAGTAAGTCATTTTCTAAATGCTGATTGCAGAATGTAATATATTTTCAGCTAGACAGTTAGTATTATATGCTTCTTTTACTTTTCATATGAAAATGGATCTTTCCAGAACTTCTGGTTTTTTCTTTCCTCTCTAGCATAATTACATGAAAAAATACTGACACAAAATGTAAAACCTATAGATATATAGACACATGAGAAGAGGTCCTATAGCAAGTCAGAACTTCTGTTGTACGTGAAGGTCAGAGTTGGATCAGTTCTGCCTAACACATAACTTTAATTTTTGCCTACATTTTTTGTTTACTATATTGGCCCTCCTGAATTTTCCTAGTGGAAATAGATTAGTGAAATGTGGTTAGAATCCTTGGGTATCCTTTGAAGTACTGGCTGTCTACTCTCAAGCCTATTTAGAGATCATAGGATCATAGCATCATTTATGTTGGAAAAGACTTTGAAGACCATTGAGTCCAACCACCACTAGGTCATATCCTCAAGTACCATATCCCACTTCCCTGGGCAGCCTTTTCCAATACCTGATCTCCATTCCAGTGAAGAATTGTTTTCTAATATGTAATCTAAAGCTCCCCCTGGAGCAAGTTGAGGCTATTTCCTTAGGATGCCGCTGACCTTCTTGACCATCTGTTAAAACTCTTTGTTCCAGGTTGCAGCTATCGTTTCATCCTGGAGATATGAACAGTTAGCAAAGAACACTGACAAATGGCTGGTCTTTAAAGTGGCAAGAACTTGTGAAGATTTGGTGGTTCTGTTGCAAAGTGGTCATTTCCTTTGGAGGGTTCAAGGCAGAGAGGTTGAAGAGATTTCATTTCAGCTGGTTTAGATGTCCCTGATGCAGACATCTGCTTCTTAGCTGGTTGCCCTACCCATCAGGTATAGTTAAAGGAAAAAATTAGTCAATCATTCTGAAAGTAGGATTCATCTGATTCATTCATTCTGTCTCTTTCTACTTCCTAATAATTGATTTATTCTACAAAGCTACCTTTCCCTCCTCCCAGTGGTTGAGCTGTCAGTGGTTTGAGGCCAAGTTTTGATGGAGAAAGTCTGCTGAGTAGAACCATGCAAGATAAGAAATATAAAATTTGAGAGAGAAGCAGGATTGCTGGTGTAAGGATAATCTGCAACACAGACTCCAGAACATAACACCATGAATTACACTCTCCTTCAAAAAAAAAACCAACCCCCCCCCTCCTCCCAAAAAAAAATGGAAACAACTAAAACAAACCCCCAACAAATAAAACAAAATCACCAAAATCCCCCATATGGATGCAAAGAGATAAACAGGAAGTCTCAAGATGGCAATTTAGGCACACTGAAAATTAGGTTTATGCAGGGGCAGAAAAAGTTGAACCCAGTGACAGCTACCCAATAAAGACCTTTAGGACATGGGGTCCAATATCATTCAACATATCCGTTTATTTGTTCTCACAATGTACTGGCTTTGTCTTTTGAAACTGTAGCATTTGGAGTCCCTTAAAATATATAAAAGATGTTCAACATACTGGCAGAGAAAGTAGTGAGAATCCTAGGTAGTTATTAGAGGCTGCTATCCACCTTGTCCAGGAATATTTCCAGGAAAGCTAATAGGCAAAGAAAACAATAAACCTACCCAAAAGTACAAACCAGAAAATATTCAGGAGTAAGCACCACACTGGTATGTAAGAAAGAATACCTATTCAAGAGGAATACCTTCTAAGTATGACAATATATTTAAATTTATTGAAAAAAAATCCTTCAACACTGGTGATATGTAGGTTAGCTTATACAAATGTGGTGATAAAAAATCCAATGAGGAGGTTAACCTCAATGGTCTCAATTGCTTATGTAAGAGAGAATCACGAATCATAGAATCATGAATCATAAAACTATTAAGGTTTGAAGGAACATAAAAGATCATCTGGTTCCAACATCCCTGCCACAGGCAGGCACAGATGTTACCTACTGGATCAAGTTTTCCAGGGCCCCATCCAACCTGACCTAAAATAGAGACCAGATGTTTCTTTATTACAGAATTCTGACAAAATTGCTATATGAATGCAAGGGATCACTATGTTCAGTAAAGCAGATAAACAGGAAAATGCAGTAGCTGTATAAAGAAAGATGAAAATGCGAGAAGTTGTAAATGAAATAATTAAATTTGGGAATAAAAGTTACTACAAGAAGTTGAAGTAAATTAATTAAATAGCAGAAGAAAACTAGAGGGGACATATTGAAGTAACAAATTAACCTCCTTTCTACATTTCTTTCTTAAGAAAACTTCTAATATTTTTTTTTTCTTCAGACAAAGGCAATGCTTTCTTTATCTATACTGCTTTATCTGGACTTCAGTAGAGCAGTTGATATATTGCCAGGGGAGGTGTTATTAATTGAGATGAAGAAGATTAAGATTAATGTAAGAATAGATGAACCATTCAGTCTGTACTGAATAGGAAATGACTGGTAAGGAATTATGCTATTAGGAGGGTTTCAAAAACCTTATGGATTTGGTTTTGCTTTATATTTAGTTCATATTTTATTTAGTGCCCTGAGCACAAAAGAATTGAGATTATGCTGATGACACAACACTGGGATGAATCAATAAAAGGAAACACAAACAGGGTCAGCTAAAGGACAGCTATAATACAACTGAGTTAAAAGCTATATAGTAGTAAAAATCAGATACTTGGGAGCTAACAATAAAACATTTTGTAGCAAGGAGAGAGCTCCTCAGACAGAAATATGGAAGGGGGAAGAGTATTCTGTATCTGGGTATTAGTATATCACAGAATGTTGCAATCTTTTTCCCCTGTACATTCCTTACAGATACAAGAAAATATGATTTTGTTCCTTTAGAAACATCGCCTTCCAGTCTGATCACCTGTGTTCAGGTAAGGTACCTTCCAAACTGGAAAGTACAGAGAAATCCCACTTCTGATGAACTCAGGAATTAAATTAGTCTGTATTTCAAGATTAAAACATCTTGACCTAACATTTGTGTGTTTATACAGTAAAGAGACTTCTCTATATTCTACATATTGTATGTTTCTTTTGCGTATTTCTCTATTGCACATTGCCTCATTAGTTTGTTCAATCCCATGAGCTCCTTCAGCATTCCATACCCATAGGATTGCACCTTCATCTGTTTCAAAGTGCAGACTTACCTACAGTTTCTTGATACCCATGAGTTAGTGGAAGTGATCAGGTTTGTTTCTGGTTTGGTTTTTTTTTTACAATAATAAGTTGGAGTTTATGCCTCTGTGTGTTTCTTACCCTTTTCTTATATTCCCACTTTAAAACAATTGTTTTTCACGCTCTGATTTGTGCCAATGACCAGATTTTTGGTTTTGGTTTTGGTTTTGTTTTTATTTTTTAAATTAAAATCTCCCTCATTATGTGTTGGCCAAATACCCTTAAGGGAGCAGACACTCTCCTACTCTATATATTTACTTATGTCTAACTCAGATTCAGCACTTCTAGGATTGGATTAATCTCATCTGACTACAGTGGCTACAGTATAAATAACTACATTTGACCAAGGCTCGCCTTTGTAGTTAATATGGAGAAATCAGTAAACACTTATTGTAAATATTCTCTTCCATTGCTATCATCTCCTTTTAGCTGAACTGAGTTGTACTCACACATACATACAGCTCAGACACAGATGTAATTCAGCTGTGTAAATTTAGGTGGTATGCATCAACCTTTCATAAAGAATCAATATTTTTTATATGCTGCAGAAGTGTCCTGCACAGGACCAGGAGTTGGACTCCATAATCCTGATGGGTCCTTGCAAATTCAGAATATTTTGTGATTCTAAGATATATCACCAGTTTTCACATTTGTTGAAAAATGAGGACAGAACCCTGAGTCAGTACATTTAAAGCAGGGCCTGTGCTCTTTTCCCATAGTTAACTTAAAGTCAATATATAAGAAACATTTTGGCATAAACTCAATAACATGTTGATTGAATTAATAGAAATATGATCGTGTGTTTATGCTTAATCAGGATCACAACAGTGATACTGTGCTAGGAGGTAGATATTAGGTACTTTACACAGGTTCGTATTAAGTATAGTGGACCTACCATACAGACAGAAACAGGGTGTCACTTATCAATTCTGATTCTGTAAGAAATCAGCTCTGTAGGGTCGCATTGGTATCTCATTCTTTTTATACTTCTATACCAGGTCTCCTCACCTGCAAATTGTGCAATTAAAGGCTAAGATTAAATTGAATAGTGTTTGCAGGTATTTTTAAATGTAATCATTCCATTGAATTTATTTTAGTAATCCAATTTATAACGTGGTTGCACAAAACCTTGAATAAAAACAGATAAAAAGGAATTCTTTATGCTAATGGAAAGAGAGGCCCCGTATGGAAATTTCAAGTGGCTTTGTTGTTGAACTGTTTGTTGTTAACTGTGGCTCAGCTACCACCTGCTACAAAGGATTTAGGCTTCATTTGTCCTCTGTGGGACCTAACAATTTTCAAGATTACTTAAGACTCCAGAAATTCAGTAACAGCTTTTGAATAATTTCTGCTTGTGGCCTGATGCAGTTGAAGTTGTTCACTCTAGATGGGTCAGGGACTAATTGCTTTCCTAGTAGAACTACTTTGGTTTCTTACCATTATTTGGCAATAAAAAAACATTATCTATGTATTTAATTTAATTTAATTTATTTTTTATTTTATTTTATTTTATTTTATTTTATTTTATTTTATTTTATTTTATTTTTTAATTTTATTTTATATATAATTTAGACTTTATTACATACTTATATATTACATTTCTCAATATTGTACTGTGTTGTATGGCATTGTCTATACATATTTTTAAAAAATAGGATAAAATATCACTGTTCACATTGTGTTGAATAATCCACGATTATACATCTCAGACTAAATTATTTTCTCCTTTACAATATTAGCTCCTAAATTAGAGGAATTTCCCCTTCTTTTATTTTAATTTTCTTTACTTCAATTTTCTTTATTTCTTCTGTAATTTTTGAAAGCCAATTTTATACCCACTCAAGCAAAAATCTGAGACAGTTTTGGCAGACCTTTACTAATCCATTTCTCCTTTCACCTATTTCTCTATACATACTCTAATTAGCAGAAGTATCCATGTGAATGCACACTCACATGTTGCTCAAGAAAAAGTCTAGCTGGAAACTATCATCCTATTTTGTAGTAGAACTTCTGTCTCTCATACAAACTTTTCCTTTTATGATTTGTGTAATAAACTATGCACACTCAAATGTGTCTTTGGGGTATTTTGCTTTTTTCTTTAATTGGCACTGAGCAATTTCTGTATTCCTTGTATTCTTATGACATAACAAAAATCTAATACTATTTTATTAGAAGACTTTTTAAAATTATGTATAAAAGGTATTCTAAATTTTCTGCCCAAAGAAACATTTCCGTTCATACAATGCATGGCAGTGAAATCCCACTATGAAATCAGTCTTACTGAAGTGAGTTTAATGTCTGCATAGCAAGAGCTACATTGCAATTTTACAGGATCTCCCAAGGAAGACTAGGCTTAACTACACACAGGTTTCAGAAGCAGACCAAAAATTTTATTATGACTCATTTTTTTGGACCGTTTACTGTGTGTTAGGGACGCTAAAAGCAATGCTTAGTCTCTCAGGGTTTTCCCCCTCCATTTGTTACCTTATTGAAAATACCAAAAAAAAAAGTCTTCTGCTACTTCCACAAAATGGAGATCATGTTATTCTATGACAAAAGCTACCATATAAATTAAAGACTCAATGTTCCACAGTTCTTTGCAAAAAAGAACTGAAAGAAATAGTAAGAAAACCAGAGGGCTGAGGAATGATTGATTTGCTTCTGGTTTACAGTAAATCCAATCTATGGAAGAATGAATAACTGAAAATTTGCAGGTCCAAGCAACCTGGAATGTGCCAACAGTAAAATAAATTATAGCATTAGGTACATTGTTCAGCTTGATGGCTGTATACTTCTGCAAGTGTATGGTTTTGTATTAGTTTAATTATTTTGTCACCTAATTTTCCTCAGTATTACAGAGAATTTCACTCAAATTTCCAAAACTGGGTGAAATTCTAATGTGAAAATTCACCAAAAGTCTGTGTAGCTTTCACCCTCTAGGTGCCTGTCTTTCTGTGATGGAAACTTAAATAACAACCAGAAAATTCAAATATGTCATCACAATGACCACAGACCACAAGATTTATTTTCTTTGATCCCTATGGTGTTTACAAGCTAAATATTTTTTTCATCTGAATCTTCTGAGAAATCTTAGATGAAAGACCTTCTGTGAGCATTGTTAATGTATGTAATAATAACTGAATCCACTATAAAGCAGAATAGCCACAATTAAAAATATTTAGTTATATATGCAAAGCAAAGCTCTACTGTCTAGAATCTTTCAGATAGTAGTACAGTGGTTAAAGAAACAGACCAGAATATGAAATAGTTCTACCTTCATTCTTTCTTCTGAATTGTTTTATGAGTGTTTTGTATTTGCATATTTTATTTGATGGCTTTTTAATTAAAAATGCGAAAGAGTACCCCAGTAAAAAGCTGTGTTCTAGGATTCCTTTTCCCTTTTCCTTTCACTGAATGTAGGGGTTGCTTAGGTCTGAGTTTCAGAGTCAGAGTTTTTCTGGATTGATTTCTCTTTTCTTGGTCCCATGGGTCTTTCTTATTTTTTGTCACAGTGATTGAGGTGCAAAAGGAAGGTTGGGAAATGACCCAAATCTGTAATTTTTTGCTAGTGCTCTTTGCTTGGAAACTCTTTTGTTGTCAGGAAAAGCCATTAACCCTAATTCATTAACCCTAATTAAACTTTCACAACACAAAGATAATCACAAGCATATTTTAAACCAGTGTAATATGTTCTTAGTAAGTAGTGAACTCAAGAAAGATGACTATCCAAAGAAATGAAAAGTGAGAAATCTCTGTTAAGCCTCTTACTTTCAGTATACAGTTCAGCTAATATTTACACTTCTTACCTTGAGGTTAGCGGTACCTGAAGTGTAATTCAATGTGCTATAAAAACAGTGTCTCTGCTCTGCACCTAAATTGCAAATGAGTAAACAATTTCAGATGTCAAATCTTGAGAAGTATTCCCATTTGAATACTAACCTAAATTTTCGGCATGCAGTATTGTAACACAACGAAGGCATGCTCCTTAGGACTTAATAGAAACTATCTCTTCTTTTGCACAAAAATAATTATTTGTATTACTCCTGCACTTAATTAGGCATGAACTCCTGATTTCAGTTTATAGAGTATGTTATTTTTCCAAAATGAGAAGTGATTACAGATGTTATCTCATCTACCTGGTTTACCTTTTCTGATGTCACACTTTTCTGTTTAAAGGTAGTTAACACTGGCATTCAATATCGAAAACAAAAAATGGATTTCTAGGGATTATCATGATAACAGCACTGATGTCAAACAATGAAGTGAGGAAAGAACATAAAATATCATGACCACAAGGAACCTAAATCCCTGCCCTTTGTTTAACAATGATATTTAAAAACAAGCACACACTGACATGGTAATTTTTTCTAAGGTTCAATGTTTTGGTGATATAAATGAGTTTTGTAATAAAAATTTAATAATCAAACTTGTAGTATATAGTTAATATGACTCCAATACAAAAGGGAGGTTGGATATAGTTTGATTGTTTTCATACTTCCATTTGAAGATTTTGTGGTGGTTTTGTGTATTTGGGGTTGTTTGTATTTTGTATTTTATTTTATTTGCCTAAACTAATATTCTATGCTATGTATGCTTTGCTAAAATTTTTGCCTAAGCTAACATTATATAGGGTAGCATTTATTTACTCTGTCTATCTATCTACCTATTTATCTACCTATTTACATCTCTATGATATATCTTTTTAATATGTCTCATCATGAAATTTCATGCTATCTTGGTTTAGCTAGCTTCAGTCGTATATAAGAGTCCTGACCATAACTTCATAATTACATGATATTGTACTCATGATATTGTATTCATATATTCTCTCTTTTCAGAAACACTTTTTCTTTTTCTTTTTTTTTTTTTTCCCTCCTCATATGTGCAATATGCAGAGAAGGACGAGAACATGTTACAAGAGGTTTTTGACTTGAAGGACTGAAGGTCCTCATTGTCCTGTAACACATATCAGCAAGTAAATCTAAATATGTGCTAACAGTACATTACACAGTCATTTTGAATTACATTCCATTTCCCTTCTATTTATTATTCGGATGGCATATTTACTAGGTTTCTTACAGGATTCTCTCTAGGGAAAAGCAGGTACATCACTTCAACACTACAGTTATAAATGAGATGATTTGTGAGTCAGTTTTCTTACCACCTTTGGCAAAAGAGAAGTAAATTTCAACACTTTCAGCGCATTCAGACATATAATTTGTTCATCTTTCAGTAACAGGATTGTTCCCCAAACCCACATAGACCTGGCAAAGCTGTTTGACGCAGAAGGATTTAAATAACCTCATCACTGCTGATTGAAATAAAAAAAAAAAAGTTTCAATAAAGATAGAAATAATTGAATCAGAAAGGCTGAGATTGGTTTGAATTCATAATGAATGGAAATGTCTTTATGTGGAGGTACCAGTAGGAGCATACAGAGGAAAAGGGTGTCAATATGTCAATGGCACCAAGATTAGAAAGTTTTCGGCACCCCTGCCTATCTATTTCCATTTTCACGGAACACAGGGTTTGGACAATATTGGGACAGTATTGGCTCACATATTTGTACCAGGCTAGATACACTGTCAGCTCTGGAATGGTAAGAGAAAAGTTTGGCTGAAATCTGGTGTCTTCCACATCATTGCACAGGATCCATCCTAACATCTGGAGGACTGAAGAGGCCAAGTGCTGGCCAGACAGCTGGAGCACTCCTGCCCTGTTGTGTGTAAAGGTGTGTAATGAGTGTCCATTTAACTACAGAGAGCAAGTTAAAGGTCTGTGTGACGGGAACAGGACACTTCAGCCATAGAGGCACATAGTGAAGTAAATCTGCAATATAGTACTGAACCAGACTTCACCTCATACACTATTCATGTATCAGACCAGTCTGCATAAATACACTTTGCAAACCATTTTTGTCCAGGTACCCAGGAACAAAGTATTAATCCCAGAATGTTTTCCAGGACCTTTATAAAGACCCTTTTTTAAGGACACAATAATAATAACAATAATCAGGTTAATACTATTAGGAGAGAAGTATATAAAGCACAGGGACTCAAGTGGTAGCTTACTGGCCCATATCACAAAAGAAAGGCTTTGGGTTATATATATGTAAATGAATAGAGAGCATTTTTTAGGCAGAGAGCCTGTTCTTGTCACTTCTAATCTGCAATAAAAATTAATCATGTGAGAAATATGCATGAGGATTTGAATGGGCATGCCTCCAGTGTATTATCATAACACAGGGAGTGGAAACCATCTTTCTTAAGCAAGGGAGGACTATATGCAAAAAGCTGACATAGAAAATGTCTCCATAGTGGCATTTGAACAGAGAAGGCCTTTCAGAAAAGTGAAAATGGAGATGAATGGGGACCAATGTGCTATCTGATCAACTACTTCTAGTCTGTCACATCTGTAGTGAGCTTTCTTTGGCATTGTAGGTACCTTCATGCTCCAGGCTGCTCCTAAATTTCTCAAAAAAATGAGTACCAGAAAGACAAAATTGGAAGACTTCCATATGCAACAGTCTTTCCAACTTCATATCAACTGTGGTTTACTTATTTACAAACTTAGTTTAGAAAAATTGCTCAGAGTTTGCTTTTTTACCATGCCATTAAAAATTCATTCTTTTCCTTGTTTTTCCAGACCAAAAAGCAACTCACAGTAGAGCTTAATGATGTTTGTTATAGAAATCTAGAACTGGTTTTTGTTTATTTGTTTCTAACTGCAACTAAGTTTTAACATTTCTTTATTAATTGAGTAAACTTTGGCACCATTTCCACAAAAAAAACATGGAAATGGTCAAGGTCTGAGCACACAGCACTGCCTACACCCAAGCCTATCTTAAGAACAGTACCTTTCTGCAGAGAAAAACTGTGATGCTTATGTGTGCACTGTATTTCCTACCCTTCTGTTGATCTCATTGCAATTGTTGGGAGTTTAATTTCTGCACTCCCACCTTCCATAATGCAAAAGTTGTAAATACAGTTTTCTGCTTGGAAAATCAATATCATCTATCTGCGCAAGGATATGTTTCTCCTCTTTCGGTGCCCTTTTAACAAGTTCCATTTATTGTCCATTAAAAAAAAAAAAAAAAAGTTTATCATGAAAATCTAATGAAACGAAAGGGAAAAGAAGAAAATCCACTGAGGAGTGCATAGTGCATAGTCAGAACTTATGGAAAGTTAGAAGATCTTTCTGAATAATATGCTTTAATAGGTAAAATAAGGAAATTAATTTTTCAGAAATTAATCTCTGCATGAAATACCAGATCAACAGAGAGATTACCAGAGTATTGAAATCTATGAAGAATGAATATCAGTAAACCAATTAATATAAAATAAAGAAAAAACATAAATATTTTTTAAAAAGCAGCGCTAATTGCCACATTAACAATTCTGCTTGGCAAAACAGTGTTCTGAAGACAAAATAAGACAATTAAAGGCAATTACAGACCTTCTAAATCACCTCGAACCTCCTCCAACATGACTTTTCTGTTTCCTTCTGTTACCAGCCTTACATGTCTGAAAATTACTCTCCCCCCACAAACAAACAAATTTCAATCAGTGTGTTGGTCAGTGTAGGGAAACAGAACTAGATACATCAGTAGACCATGAGTGCTGCTTCTACTACAGTTTAGTCTTAGATTAATGCTACCTAATCTCACAAGAACAAAATGAGATTAGCTGGAGATATATATATATATATATATGTGTGTGTGTATATATATATATATATTTTTTTTTTTTTTAAATAAACATTCCTAGGAAATTTTCCTATGCAATCTTAATTTTTGCACCGATGGACATCATAAATGTAGGAGTTAATGTAAATTATAGGTAGCAGAAAATTGAAAGTGTTTTCTGATGAAAATGCTGCTACTTGGAAAACTGACTGGAGTAGGAGGAAGCCAAAAACACCCATCACTGATGGATAAAAGGTAAGAAAATGTACTGGAATATTTTGTTTTCAAACCACTGAACTACTTTTTTACAGTATCAAAGTTTTGGGGTTTTTAAAATGTTACATTTTTTATTTTTTTTAGGCTTCTACATGTAAAATGTACATTGTTGATCAATGAAAGAAATTGAAATATTTTAATCCTAGTGAAGCAAAATGCTTCTATAAACTTGCATTTAAATTCTCCATTGAATTCTGTAACTCATAGAAACCTTTGAAAATGCATGAGAAATTCTTTCTATGAAAAATATTGGACTAGATCTAAAAGGGATAGTTCAGAATGCATATCGAAAATTAATTTTGAAATAGATTTATTTAAAAATCAAATTTAAGTGATACACAAGTATTCAGAACACATTTTAAAGCCTAATGATAGCATGACTTATGCCTCTGGCATAACGTATTATCATAATTCTTGTAGTCAAATTGTCTTTCAAGTAAATCTATATTAGAAAATGGAAATGTGGCTAAAAAGCAATGTTACTCATCATTTGCTTTGTAGTGAGCATGGAGAAAGAGCTTGCAAACTTGTGAGATACTTCACATAAGATTTTTCTCCAGCTGTCTATCTATAGAAAAAAAAAATTTTTTTAAAAAACCAGAAATTTTTGAAATACTGTATTTCTCTCATGGACATAATTTCTTTCACAGTAAGTTAAAAAAAAAAAGTTGTTATGAAAAAATATCATGAGCAGACATCTGTGTCAATCCTACACAAGGCTTACCCGCCTTGTATGAAATAGATTTGTTTGTCTGAATGGTCTGAAGTCTCAGAATTGGTTTAGGAAGAACTATTTAGTTGTGGAGACACAAAAAAATTTAAAATTTGATTTTAAAATTAACTATTATCTAATTTTAAAATTATGGGTAGTGTGTGATGGTATATTACACTGAGGACTTCATATTCACTACAGTGAAAAGAGTAAAATTCAGACTTTCCATATTTTTCTTCTTTAATTCGAAGAACAAAATTAAGTTAGAAACGTGGATTTTTTTTTCACTAAGTCATTTAAAGCTAGTTTAGCAAACACTGTGACATTATAAGAAACCACACAGACTAAGAATTGAGGAAAAAACCACACAGATGTATTGGAGAGTTAATTGATTTTGCCTGTAAGTGAATTAAAAGTCTGAAGTTTGATTTTAGACTTGGATCACATGGCAAGCTGAACGGAAAATTCCATGCATTTACTGAAATAGTATGAATGATGTTCTCGAGGTTTAATATCATTACTGTCTCAGTTTATTATGCCATAATAAATTGCAGTCTTCTGTGACTTTAGAATAAGAATGGTAAATTTTGAACCAATAATGTGTTAACCATAACCAAACACTGTGATTCTGTTAGTTGTCTTAGTGCTCCTTGGTTCATAAGTCAAGCAAATGTTTTACCTCTGTATATATTCCACTGGGACGAGAGTTACTCATTCATATCCTCTCTGCTGAAGCTAGACATACAGTAATCTTCTGCCATTGTGTGAAGACAGTATCTCAATGCACAGTAAGCAAAATTATCCTTACTGACAAGGTTAATATACCAAAATCAGGTACATTCTTGGCTGAGTACTGTCAAATACTCTTGAGCTGCTATAACCCTTTGAGACTCCAGGTGGAATGAAATGGAAAGCAGTTTAATTAAATGTGCTGGGAATGTAATCAGGGACATTATGTATTTGAGGAAGAAATCTGGTTTGGAGGAACTGTATTACACTGGGAAATTATCCTTACTAGTAAACAGAGTATACGTTGGCACAGCTGAACACTGTAAGCATAAGGAAAATACATAGATATTTAATACAATCACAAATTAAAGATCTGATACTAAATCTGAATATCTATAAACAAAGTACATTCGTTGGACTTTCATAGCATATGGAAGTATGTTTCATTAACATATTGTAGTTTCATGACATTGTAGTGTAGGTGTAGCTATGTGTAGCTAAATGTAGCTATGGTTAATTTAAAAAATGTATTAGCCCAGAGTTATTATCAGGTTAGTCTGATAACGTAAAATTTATCAGGAAAGTTTTGGTATAGAAACCCTCTAGATACACAAGTTTCCATTTAAAATTTCCTAAATCCCATGGAGATTAAAAATAATTAAAAGAACTATCTGGATTGAGAAAAGATTGGAGTTTTTTCTGTTCATCACTTTTTATTTTCACAAAATCATGATCGATAAAAACCAAAATCAGATCTGTTATTTTCAACTGGATATTTGAATATGACAACAAACAGGTATCATCCATGTTCTGCTATTATGTATTCAGGGTTTTCACTCGTTACCTCTTATAGACTACTCTGGTTTTATTAGCACCATAACAGAAAAACAGACAAACAGATAATCTGTTATAGGCTGTATTCCTTTCATTTAATGAGGTATTAGGTCACTCCATAACTTTTCAACTGAACGGTTCCCTGATAATGCTGAGGCATAACTAGCAAAGAGAATTTGTTTTCTAGAAAGGGAATTATTTCCTGCCCAAACAGTGCTGCCTGCTTTGGACTCAATGACTCCACAAAATTCCAGAAAATAATAATACAAAAATTGTTTGTATGAACTATCCTCTTCTCACCTGTCCCTACTCATCCTGAATTAACTCTGTAAATAGCTGTTAGTCTATTTACAATGAAGAGCTTAATGAATGATGTTTGTAGAAACCTTTTTTATAGGTTTCCAATTAGGGTACTTGATCAGTTTTAAATCAAATCGGCTTAATTTGAATCAGCTATATAATAGCAGGTTTCTCTCTTCCCAGTATTAAAAAATACTGTTGCTCAGTATTGTGTTTTTAAATTACACCACTGCAATGCAGTAAAAATTAATAATAATCATAAATAAGCACATGCACCCGAAAATTAATTAGGAAGAAATGGAAAAGAACACATAAGAATTAGCTTTTAGTTGTTTAAAAAACCCCTTCATTTTCTAAACAGATATATGCAGGTGGTTTGGGGGTCTTTTCCAATAAATATTTATATAACGTGTGCTCCTGGTGCGAACTCCTATGATATTCAAAACCAAGATAGTTTATCCTACTTCAAGAACTTTGGAGGCTAATGTATGAACAAGAATTCATACTCAGTACTGTGATATGCAAAATGAATTACTTAAACAGTAGAAAAGAACAAAAAATAGGAAAAAATAGCCTCTAGTTTTTAATTTTGTAGGTGACACTAATTTTACTTCTTTATCATGGAAAAATAAAAAAAAATGTTCATCCACTTCTAGGCTTCTCATTTTTCCCTGACCATATATAGTATTTCCTTGACCACTTTTGAGTTTTCTTTCACACTATAGATAGAAGATTAAAAAATGTTTAGTGACCTGTTTACTATAAAGGGAGAAACAAAATAAAAACCCACTAGTCATGCAGTGTGTGAGATTCACTCTGAAGTTGAATGAAAAAAGCGTTGGTACATCTCAATTTTAATAATATTTACTTTTCAAAGCTCAATTAAATGGCCTTCACAGAGATTTGACCAGGCAATCATAGCTAATTTCCTACAAGATTCTGGCCTCAAAATGAAAGAGTCTTATTTTGTACTACTTTGGAGGTAGTAGATTTAAATATATTCTTTAGATATTTATTCTTAATAATATTATTTAGTAATACAATATAATATCATTTCACATTATATCTTTTTATCCATTTAGACTGGATGCCAATTATCTAAAAAATCAGGTTTTTCCTTCTAATCTGTAATGTAAACCTAATTGTGGATAGCTTTTGCTTATTTTATTTTTTTAACTTCTACATTGGCAGTTAAAAGCACAATCTAGAAATTGTGTAAGCCATGTCAGAAATTAAGAAGTTTTTACATCTCAAGTCCTATTTAAGGATCCTTCTTGAAGAAAATTAGGTCACTATGTGCCTAGGTCTTTAAAAATAAAATATAGAAAAAGCTTTTCTTCATTCTAGTGTTCATAAATGCAAATCAAATGTTGTTCCAGAGTAGCCTTTTCTCTGGGGAAGGGATAAACCATAGAGTAGTTCCAGATTAACCTGGATAGCCTCTTTACTGTATTATAATGAGAAGCTGCAGAGAAAAAAGTGTTAATTGTGTTGCTTTCTCTCAGAAAATAGCTCTTAAGTGAATTGAAATTAAAGAAGGGAAATTTATCTTGGAAGAAAATTCACATGCTTGATACTGAGTGTGGGCTTTAGGGGATATTAGTTTAAAAATGAACCAAAATTTGTTGGTTTAGATCTGATTTATACTTAAACACTATAAAAGAAATCTATCCCTGAATATAGTTACTTTTATTAATCTGGCAGAATGCTGTGGATGAACATAAATTATATTTCCTGATTTTTATTGCTCCACCCCCATAGTGAGAAAAATTGTGTAAAGCAATCAATTTTCAATTTTGTCAGTAAGTTGATTTTTATTACATTAGAATTTCCATGAACTTTTTCTCTCTAGTCACAGTCTGATTGTCCATTCTCTATCACACTTTCTTTTATTTAAAATAATTCAAAACTCTTTGGTTTGTTCTTTGACAAAGAATGTTATACTGAAAATGAAATGAAAATAAAAAGAAATACTTCAGTGAAATTGAGGTATAGAGTGGTCACACTACAAAAATGCTTTCTCAAGACAGCAACAGTTGGTCTTAAAGTAATGAAATATTAGTAGAAGAAGGATAGAAAGTTTGACCTGTATCAGCAAAAGGAAAGAGACATAACAAACATGTAAACCAATATGTAATATTTTATCCAAATCAAAAATTTTTCACATAGTGCATAAGTACCATCTGCCTCAGACACACATTCTTCATACTGTTCTGGGTTAATCTCTATTTTTTTTCTCTTATATATCAATTCAGGATAGAATATAAGTCTATCCAATTTTGTAGCCAGCTATACAAAACTCATTGCAAGAATAGGAAAAATAAATAGGTAAAATAAAGACTCATTGTATTATTTTTTGTCTCAACTTGAAAGGGGCTAAGATAGAGTTTCAATCTTTATTTCCTGTTAGCTTTATGCATTTTGCACTACATAAGTGCTGTATTGAAGATGAGATAAAGAACTGCATAGCTAGGAGTCCTCTGCTATAAAGAATATATAGAGATTTGGGTTCCAGGATTACACTTCTCCACATGAATTATTACCTTGTTGTAATACTATCTGGATTGCTCTGGATATAGCAGGAGTCTAATTTTTAGGCATTGTAATTCCTTAGTTACTTAAACCTATCTAAATCTGCATCTCTAACCCTTTTGGTTTTTTTAGATGCACAAATCAGTGCATATTTTATTTACACTTCATTAATTTGAGCATTCTTATTATTATTCTTGTTATGCTTATGTTATAAAAACTGCTAGTATAAAATTACTTTTTGTTATGTTTGGATTTGGTGTATGTTGATGGCTCTGATCACTAACCTAATAAGCAGTGTGCTGTTGAACCACTAGTTTCATTATTCCATGAAACCATTCGGCTACTATTAGGAAATATTTCCACTGAAAGCAGTAGCTACCAAAAAACAAAAAGGTTACCTGAAAAAAACATAAATCTTGTTGGTGAAGTTGTAATCCCCAATCATTCCAGATGGTCTGAGCTGAACCTTTTTTCTAATTTAGGAGCCAGGAAATAAGAGCTGTGTAATACCAACCAGTGTTTCAGGTGAAGATGTCAACATTTTATTAACATTGTCCTCGTGCAGGTTGTAAGAGTTACAAACAATTGTAAGAGTTACAAACAATTACAAAAACACTTATAAACCCATTACCAAACTAAAAATTTGGACTATACTCTTCAGAGATACAGAAATGAAACACAGCAAAAACGAATCTGAGAGATGGGGCTCTGTATAATTATCTAAGTAGACTACTTATGAAATGTAAAAAAAAAAAAAAAAAAACCCAAACAAAAAAACCCACCAAAAAAACCACCACAACAACAACAAAAAACCCTTGCCAAAATCAAAACATACCCACACACAACTCCAAAACTTTAAAGTAAGCAAAAAAGCCCATATTAGCTATCTAGGTCATAGTTTAACTAAAGCAGAATCTGTGGATTTAAACTTGGGTTTGTCCATGCATTCTGACCCTACATCCAGTAGAAAGTCAGGAGACTTTCTAATGTGAAAAGTCTGTGTAAATTTTTAACTCAGAATAAAACTCAATTTGAAAGCAAGGACTTATTCCTGACCTCAGACACATTATTTTAATATTATTGACAGCCTTTGAAGAAATTTTTCCTATTGAAATTAGAGGATGTCCATCTACAAAATGTTTTCAGATCTCAGATGACAGATGTTTATCAATGGCGTTCAAGTTGAAGTCTGTAGGCAACAGTAGCTTCAAAAAAAACCTTTAGAGATAGAGACCCTGAAGATACAGAAGATTTAGGAAACCAGGAGTATCAATGGTTTAAAGAACTATGGAATTATTTAGCTCTACAAACTCTTCAACCATCAATATACTGAAACTTTTGCTACAGATGAGAATTGTGCTACTGGACTTGATTTTGTATAATTCTGTCATTTGAACGACAAACTCAAATTGAAATTGAAAGATTATTTTAAGGGAACTAAAAGCATGTCAGTAATCCCTAAGTAAAAAAGAAAAAAAAAAAGCCCAAAACAAACAAACAAACAAAAAACACCAAAAAAACAAACCCAAGCCAAAACCTGTACTGATTGTAGATCTTTGCCTGTTGAATTGGTTTTGATGTGATGACCAAAATACTAGTATTATTCCTTTATGTAGACTTGATTAAATCCTCCTAATGGAGTGGCATGCAGCAGAAAATCAGTCTTAGATGTGTCACTAAATTTGATAGAATGTTTGCTAAAGACAAAATCATCAAGCACACTCCTTACAAACCTAAAAAACCTGTGTAAGATTACTTAGCTGAACTGTTCCATGTTGAAGCAGTGACACATTAAGGCTTAAAGAACCTGGTGCACTTCACCTGGAATACAGCTGTTGAAAAACTGGGCAATGGACATGGTTGGCTGTGTAACTGTTTTCTTCAAACATCTTTCATACCAAAAAGGTAACACCTGTGAATGTAAAAGACAATAGAATGAATACAAGGTGGTTTTGACAAAATATTATTATGAGACAGAGAAGAACAAAAATACTTCTTAGCAAATTTTTCATGTATAATGGTCGTCTACCACATCACGATCAAGTGCATGGTTTTCAAGGGAAAGGTAATGCATATAAACCAGAATTCTCTAGAATTCTCTGAAAATCATCTATCTGTGAAAGAAAGGCTGAATTGTGTACTGAAAATACACCAATATTTAGTACCTTCCATTAAGTTAGAAACTGTAATTATAACATGGTTAAAAAGAGAAGAAAAATTGAACACAAGCAAAATTGGTCTACTTGATTCCTTTCTGTAGAATTCAGTCTCTAACTGGCACATAATGATGGATTTCCTCACTGCAAGTCTCACTGCAGTCCTGGACGGAAGGTTACAAAATTGACCAAAACCAGGACTAAAGTCTGACCGAAAACAGACTAAGGACTAAAATTTCCCTTAAAATGTGATGTATCTCTCATTAATGTACCACCATCAAAATATTTTTTCACATCTTCGTGGCACACTTTTGACTCCTCGAGCAACTGGTGAATACAGGAAAAAGGCTAATTAAAAATGTAACAACAAGCTGAGGATGGCAACATTTATATTTTATCCCAGCTTCAGTGTTAGTGTTTAATTCCTTTAAATTAATATTCCAGAAGTATGAATAAATGATAGTATTTTTATATCTTGATTATAAAATTGTATTTACCTGTTTACATTCACAACTCTTCCATTGTACACAGCATTAAGGGCTGTATAAAACTGTTTAAATCGATATTCTTTAGCAGGAAGAAAAAATGCACTTAACGCACACAAGTAAAACAAGAAGCAGTATTCTTAGAAATTGTTTAACCTGCTTGGTATGAGATGGCTTCCGTTTCATCTCTCTTACTTACATGTTTAAACCTTCCACTGGTTTTTCTGTACAGGATTCATGTGCTCCAGCAGAGTTAGCTTATCACTGCAAACCACACTCTGTTTTGAGGCCTGCCTCAAAGAAAATGCAAAATACATTCTGAACCTTTGATATTTCAATGCAAACTCCATAATGTATTTTATAGGATGGAAAACAATCTGCACCACTTTATAACTGGCATTTATCTCAGATGATAATCTACGTGTGCTCACTTGTAAATCTGGAAATAAAGAAGAAAAAAAAAGCAGATACAAAAATGAAGAAAGTAATGTATCTTACAAAATACAAAGTATATAACTACATTTTTTCCCAAATCTAAACAGCATTTCAGGGAATTTGACTGCTTTGGGGAAAAATGTCTCACTTTTGAATGACTAGAAAATTTTAGTGGGCTGCCAGAATCATCATTAGAAGCAGTTTTTTTGTGTAAAGACAAATATTTGTTATTTTTAATATATTTGTGTGCATTTCATAAGCACAAGACAAAAAAGAATGAAAAAAATGCAGACTGAAATGTTCATGCTGTAAATCAGTAGAACTCAGATGGAATTAAAACTTATGAATTGATTTTTAACTTGCATATCATACAATACAGGCTACACCTTTTCTCAGAATTCACTGAAAAGTTAATCCCTCTTTTCCTTGGGCTACTTTTCATAGTTGAGTATGTCAAATATGTTGATGAATTTAATATTATATGATACTTGTTCCCTGTTTGAGTGACTCCATAACATTCAAAATCTTAAAGAAACTGGTAGATTAATTATTTATGATACTTAAGATTTTGGCAAATGTTTCAGCTAACACAAATACAAATTTCTAAAAAAGCAAAAGTAGTATTGAATCTTGACTGTAGTGGAGGCATTATGAAAACAAGCCTGTACATTCCAGACATTCTGGATATGGGAGACTTTCAGCTCTTATGGACAGCACATCTTTTTTCCCATACTTAATATCAAATTTCTCAGCCTTCCTTGTTTGAAATGCAATTCTAAATATTCATATAAATTAAAAATCTCAAAGATCTCAAGAAACCAAGAAAAGCAAACTCGTTTTTCAAAATATTGGAGGTGGGTGAGGTGGGTGTGTGAAGCTGTTGATGGTGTGGAAACGTATTAAATTTCTTTGGGTTATCAACATTCTATGTGGATATTATCATAGACAACTCACTGAAACACTGGACATGTAAAGACAATTTTGAATAGATTTAAAATTTTGTCCTTCAGTGTTTTCTTTTTCAAAGCATCATGGTAATGATACTGGTTTCCACGTCAACCAATAGCATTTCCCACCTCCTCCTTTTCCCCTACCCTCCTACCTGGCAGCGGTCCCTGTAGGGCTGACGTATTTTTGTGTAAAAATAAACAACTGTAATTTTGTGTAATGCTATCCAAACAATAATGCTGTGTTAGTTGGATGAAATATGTATTTTTGCTGCCAAATGATGGGCTTAACTCCAGGTTTTATGCTCCTTGTGGTTTCTTCTTCTTATTATTTTTTTTTAACAGATGATTTGGGGAAGTGCATGTAGACCAATCAAAAACTAAGCAAGGCACTGGGAAATATAATTTCTTCCTGTCACAAATGAGCCCGAAAAATGTTTAAAGACTAATGACCAAGCTCACAAAATAAACCCAAGAGTTTTTGTGAATGATAGATATGCTTCATTCCTGAATCAATCATAAACTCATCCTGATTTCTCTGACTACTCTTGTTACAGATCAGTATTCCCAAAATAGCTTTAATCAGTTATTTTCAGCCTAAGGGTTGTCAGCAAATTACTTGTTATGACTGTTTCTCATTCATTATTCATCCAGTGTAACTGGTCATATGAATAACATGATATCGCTGCTGTCAAAACTGATGTCCAGAACTCACTCAACAAGATGATAATAAATAACAAGCTTTTAAAATAAATTTTAACATCCATATTTTTATTTAAAATAAACAAAACTTACACAGTTTGTGAAGTTTTTTAATATATTAGGGCAAACCTCATGAATTTTAATAATTTTAATGTGAAAAATTGTATGTAGTGAACAAGGCATTTTGTAAGTTAATAGACAGAAATGAATATAAATAAAAATGAGTAGTTAGTTGCCTTTTTCTATGAAAAAACCCTGCTAAATCCATCCTTTTAAGTCTATTTTCATCAATATCTTTTGCCCAGGTAAAACGTCATGAGCATTCCCATTTATATTAAAAAAACCATTATGAATCAATCTTTCTAAGAAAAGGCATCTAAAATTTAATGTAACATACTGTGAATTTCTTAATAGGCCTCTTTGTATAGGTGTCTGTTCAACAGCATTCATAACAAACAATATTTAATTTTACTATAATTATAAAGCATTCAATAGTAATTAATTATTTAGCAATTCTTGAATCTGAAAAAAAAAAACCCAAACACTTTAGTAAATACCATTTTACACACACAAAAAAAAAATCCAACTCCAAACCCCAAATATGTACAGTCACTGCTTTTATTTTTCTCCTTCCAAAATTCTAGGTAAAACATAGTCTTCTATTGGGATTTTTTTTTGCAACTATAAACACAGAAATGTAAGAAAGATAGATGGGAAGGAGTTATTACACAAATACATCTTCCCAGCAAATGAAGATTTGAGACAAAAAGATTGATTATTATATGGCTACTAATTATATGAATTCCAAGAGTAATCAACCCTGATTGGAAAGTAAAATTCTGCATTGCTTTATGTATTTCTGTTTCCTCTGATATCCTCACTGATCCTATAAATTGTTTGTCGTACAAAATTTTCTGGTAGCCTAAAATCAGGTAGACCTTATATTTGTACTAAAAAAATTGAATTTGTCTTCGCTTCTCTATAAGTCTGCTATTTTCACATATTTAAAAAAATTTCTGCACTAACACATATTCAGATTTCCACATTTTATATTGCAAAACAAAAAAAAAGTTCTTTATAATGTGCTTTTTAAAAAAAATTTTAACAGCGAATTTTGACTGGTGCAAGTGAAGGTATTTTTGTCAGACATAGAATCATTTGACTGATGGGTTCCTAGTTTATTACATGTGCAGTGTCATGCTTAGTTAAAGATGATGTGATCAAGTGTCTATAACAGTAATTTGGTTTTGCTCTTCTGATCATTCCACATGGCAACAACAGAGACTCCCATTCCTTGGAGCCTCTCATTCCTTTGAGAGTGCTCAGGCTGGGGAATTTTCTCAATGAAGGGGGAAGGAAGATGAGAGATACAGCAAGACTGCAAATATTCAGTATCTTGTGGAATGCAGAATGCCTGTATGCAGCTCGGAAAAACCTAAACCTGAGCCAAGTCTCAGAGACCATGAAAAGAAAGCTTCTTTCTCAGGAAAAAAGACAGGACTACAAGGAGTTTTTCAGTCTAGGAAGACACTAAAACTTTTGGCTTAGAAAGCAAGATGAGAGGAGTGGCTCTGCCTATATGGGGAATTGTCAGTGTCTGACAGACTTTGTTTTATTTTAATATCTCACACAGAAAATTTGACTTACTCTGTTTAAAGAACAGCTTTCCCTAGTTTATTATTTTGTGCTCTGAAAAGTATAGCGGCTTATTTGTGTTTTGGGGAGTGCTTGCTTTACGGAAAAAGGGAGCAAAATTCCCCTTTAGTGTACGGTAATTCCTTCACAGTATCCCACAATAAAAAACAGACACCAGCCTAGACTGTCAATATTGCCAATTCCCGTGCTTGTCTAGATCCTAGGCTATCTCGAAAGTGAACAGGAAGCCCACGCCTTCAAGTATAATTTATAATATCATGCTGTAATTTCTTTCCCTAAGATCAGTATCTGATAGTTTAGAGATATATATGTGTCCTTCCTTTTCAAACAAGTGAGGAAATAAAGAAAACCAGAATAAATTGGGGTCATGTAAACAAAAAAACCCAAAAAACCCCCCAAAAAACAACAACAACAAAAAAACCCAAAAAACCAACAAAAAAAAAAGGAGGCAAGTGAATCAAGAATACCAGAATACCACTTGATGGTTCAGCCAGTAAACTTACTTGGTCTTGATTTTAGACAGAGAGATGGTGTCTGCCCTCTAGACTCTTCCACCTGCACAAATAAACCTCCATTTCTGTTGAACTTGACTACTTCCCAGTACACTTGTTGTAGAGGAAAGTGCAATACATATCTTCTTCTTCGAGATTGAATCAAGAATATTAGAACCACAATATTGATATAATTTTTAGTTTCCTGGCATTTAAAATATGGGTTTGGGGCTTTTGTCTCCAGTATAATTCTAATCCTGGTGATGACTTCTAGGGCCTTATATTATTAATTAAGTTATTTTAGTAGTTTAAGTGCTTCAACACAGTGGCACTGCAGCACTATTCTGTTTGAGAAATGAAGTATGTGTAGAAAAACTTAGATTCTCTTAAAATCTGCTTTAGAAAGTCTTGAATGTTTTTTTTCTTCTCTTGAAGAACGAAGTTTGTATGCTGTGCCCAAATTTTTCCCCCCCCGAAACAGGGACTGGGAGAAGCTGGAAGGGTCCAGGCAGAAGTGTGCTAAGATGGTCAGAAGTCTAGAGAAACACATCCTACAAAAAGAGGTTGAGGCTCTCAAGTCCCTTGATGTGAGTGAAAAATAAGTTGAAGGTTGATTTAAATATGGCCTACAAACAAGTGAAGAGCAGTTACCAAAGGGACCGGACCAAAATCTTCTTATAATATAAATTATGCAATAGGGTAGAATAGACAGAGGTTGTGATTTTGGAGGTCCAGATTAGATACCGACAAAAGTTTTTTTTTTTTCCTTGGCATTGGAGCAAACTTTGGAATCTCCATATGTGAATATTTTCAAGATTCTAGGAAAAAATCATAGCTACCCTAATCTGGTTCTGACTCCAATCCCACAGTTACTGGAAGACTTTACTGCTTTACCTCCCAAGATTCCTTCCAGTCAGGGCTTTTTAAATCTGTATGATGAGTTCTGTGATAATAATGGCATTCCCAAAGACAGTAATCCTCTTCAGAGATAGAAGTTCTCTTATATGTTTTCAAAACTGGTAGTAATACTCTACTGCCATTGTGACTGAGGAAACTGGAGAAAGCCCATGCCTTTGCTTTTAGTTCTTTTCTGTTTTTTAGACACAGATTTCTTTTTTGAGACTTCTACCAAGCTTTCATCACAGCGAATTCACTGCTTGCAATTGAATAAATAAATGGTAATTAGATTCCTCATTTATTTGAGTTACAAAAGTTCCTTCATTGGAAGGAAGTACATAATTTTGAAGTGCTAATTGTTTTATTCTACTTTGAAATTTAGTTAAACATTATTACAGATATTACATTAGGTGATAAACAACTTCAAATTTGAAAGTCACGCCTTAAGAAAAGAAAAATTATATGCATTCAGTAAATTTTGGGGACCTGATCATAATTTTAAAATCTCCTGCCTTTGAAAAAATTAGTTCTGAATGTTTTTGAATTCTTTCTCTTTGTACTATACTTTAATAGGAAATATTAATGATACATATTTATTGAAATATTAATTAAATATATTTATTAGGGATAATAAACACTTTTAGTCTTAAAAATAGGAAGATATTTATTTTATTTTATAATACCAATCTTATTCTCTACCTGAAAAGATGTGGGAATAACACTTTATTCCAGGATCTAGACTCTTTAGGCAAATACTAATATAAACCCCACTGTACATTAAAATTGGCTCCTTCACCTGAATAGGAAAGACTCAGATATTGAAATTAAAATAGGTGTGTACTAAACTTCTTTTACTCTGTCATCTTCATATGTTTGCAACTAGTCTTACTGTTTATGCAAACAATCCTTATATAATCCATTAATAATTCTCTGCCTCTAATTCTCTGTCTTCTAATAAATACATCAATTTTCTTCTCTTACAAAGGTTTTCAAAAACTCAATATGAAAAGCGTTAATATATGATCAGGTTTCATCTGAGAGTTGTGATTTAACCTGCATATGTTTGTATCTATTTGTGGATGAGGCTATTCCATGCTTTGGTAGCTAATCTTCTGCATTGGGTAAGTTCATTAAGAAAACAAATATACTGTATTTCTGGGGAGTTACAATGTACCATAAATTGCATTGGGTACTTGGAGAGTAAAAAAAATGGATGGCTGCATTAGAAGCAAACTCTCCACTGGACTGAATGACTTGAAATCCAGTGCTGAACTCCTGTCTCTCCATCCTTCTCCAAGGAATAAATCAGCGTTATTTCAGCACATATCATGCTATTGCTGAAGAGGAAGAATATATGATGATGCAGAGTTGTACGTGTTTTATATTTCACAACACATAGATGGATGTAGAGAAAAATAACTTTCACAAAAAATGTGTAATTTATCATAAGAATTAATTTTTTTTTAAATTAGTTTTTTAGCAAACTGATAATAGACAAAAAGTGGAGGTAACTGGTGAGGAAAAATATTCAAAGGACAGTAATATCATCTAGAAAATTATGCTAGTTTTTGAAAAGAAAGGCAAATAACTGTCTCAGTCATAAGAATCATTAGTAAGTTCAGTGAGCACTTTCTGAAAGCAAATGGATGCAGAGCTTAAAAGGGAGGAAATTGTAAAATCTGATTCACCATTGCTCCAATGGCTGTACATCAACATTTACTTTGCTAAAATAAAAGTGCTGTACATCTTCTTATCAGCTTGTGTTCTCACAGATGCATGAGATTCTTAAAGAGTTCAGTCAACATGCTAAAGGAAATGTTAGGAAGCAATTTATTGTCAAAGAATTTTAGTATCTTCAAGGAGAAATTATTTTTTATGATAAAAGGCTTCTTAATCTAGAAGACAGAAGGGTAATTAAGTTTGGTGGCTGGAAGTGGTTTAGAAACAAAATCAAATTGAATTTTAGGTACATGTTAAACCATCTTGGATTATCAGTTAGTGTAGAAATTCAATGAAAAGGTGGAGAATTTGCATTAAATACAGACCAGAAATCTCTATCACAGTTTCATTTTCAATGAATCAAAGCTTTTAAGAACAGATGCAATGATCAGAATAACCAGTATTAGATCACCTGGGAGCAGATTTTATGTCCAGACAGGACAAATGAAAGTGTAGTGTTTTCCTCTTCTTCAGACTGTGCTGCAGCACACATGCAGCTATGTGTTGGTTAGATGGTTATGAATAGTTTCTACACTGGTTGCCCTTCAGTTTCAGAGATCAATTAACACTTTATGCAAAAACTTTTGTCAAATCACTACAGGGATCATTTGCATTTTAGACATTCCTAGGCACCCACTCAGTTCTACCTCTCTTGTAATCTGAAGTAAAGTTCTTACTTTAATAGCCTGATACCAGTGTAATTGTTTCAAAAGACAAACTGTATCAGAATCTGTTTTGCCTTTTGGAGAAATGATCCAAGCATATTAAGGTCATCAGTTAAGTTCTCTGTTAAGATTTACACCTTATTTTGTTTGGAAAACTATTACACATCCAGTAAGTCTACCACTCTGCAGTCTTCCTCTGCCATAATCATCTTGGATTTTTAAGTGCTTTTTTTCAGCCTTATGTAAACTGTAAGGATCCTGATTTGCACATCGAAATGCCACTTGGCTTCTGTTCAGATTGGCAATTCACTTCATATCAGCTTCAGAAAGGAGATTTATATCCAAAGCTTCTCTCCTTCTCAAGAGTAAAATTAATCTCTTTTTTAAAAAATTAATGATATAAACATGTCTGCTGGCATGCTGTTATTACACATATGTACAAAATAGAACACTGGGAAAAAAATTTAACTCTAATACAGAGGCATATTTTCACAGGATATGTGGACAGTTGTCTAACAATCATCTCCAGACTTCCTCCCTTTTTTCCCTTTAGCACTGGTGTCAATTCTGTGACCATTTTCTGTTCTTCAGCAATTGCAGGAGTGGATGCAAACAAGTGATATCTCACTTTTGTCCCTCCCCAGCTAGTCAGCTGGAGCTTTTTGAGACATTACGTAAAGTTGGTCTTTGACCTAGGGATAGCATATACAGCACGAGCCTGCATCCCATAATGCTCTTACTGGTAGTTGTAACATACCCAAACCTATGGGCAAGGGGAGACATCCCACACCACCCACTGTCAGTGTAACTCCTCAAAGTCCAGTTTGCAGTTCATGAGCCCAATGGACATTTCTCCAGGTTCACATGGCATTTTCAGGCTCTCGGAGTCTTTTTCTTATTGACCGCAGGTACACATTCCTCTGAAAGAGAAAATTTGTACTGATTTACGATCTTTACAAACAGTGTTACCCATGCCTTGCAACACCACACAGAGCCCTAAGTCTGTCCCATTAATACTGAATGACAACCTTGTAGGATTGCATCCAGACACTGGGGCCTCTCACTCCACCTCACAGGATCTGTCTCTTCCTAGCGTATAACTGTGGTTGTATCAGGGACCATGTTTTAGAGGGTACTAAAGGAGGAATTAGGCAACCTGGCAGAAGATAGTCTAAAAATACATGTCGTTACAGTGTCAAAAATGGCCATCAGCCAGTCGCAAAGCTCATAGTGAGAGGACATTTCCTTTTCTGTTATGGTTTTGGGTAGGGATGGCTTAGCAATAACTGAGCATTTTGAAAACATACAGGACTTGACATTGTTAAAAAAGGCCCAGCCTTAACATGTGTCTGAAATCTTGAATAAAAGTTGTTTTTATTTTATAGCCAAGGATAAGCTTGAGGAAAATACACTATGTCCTGTTACATAGTTTGCTATTTCTTGTTTTGATGAGCACATTCTTGTCCCCATTCTATATGTGCACAGTTCCTTAAGTACAGTACGATCAGTTTACAAATTTTACCTAAAATTGGAAAGGATCAACCCTCACAGAGACTTACAGCATATAAAAGTGGACTGTATTTATGGAAATAGCTGTCAAAAACATTCTTTTTGATAAGGAATACATAAAAAAAAGAAGAATTCTAAATAATAAAGAACAATTAGTCAAGAATTTTCTATTGACAACTGCAGTGTTTATTACTGCTTGCATATAACTGAGGTTATACGTATGTTCTGGAATGCTCTCCACATGGGATATTTGGAGGAACATATAAGACATAAAGGTCTTTATATAGTGAACTTATTATACAGGTTTTAGGGAAAACATGTTCTTTCTTCTGTTTTTCTGGGTTTGTTTTCTTTTTTTTTTTTTTTCCCCCAACATGGTATTCCAGCAATGGAAGGAGTATTTTTATGCTGAGTTGGAGGCTGTTATAAATACTCTGCTGTCCTTATGACCATCACAGCCAAAGAACTGGCAAGATACTTGCATTTTCTACAAGTCTTTGCCTGCAAACAGGGCAGTACACCACTAGTACTAAAAATCCTGAGTGCGTCAATGAGCCGAGTAGTTTGTCATTCCCATGAGTCACTGACAATCCCGGTTATTATCAAGACTCTGGCAGGTAACTATGGAGCAAAGAGTGGATGGGGAAGATATATTTTGCCTACCCAAGGCTAAGAAGGAAGGTTTATTCCTCCAAAACTGAGGAGGATCCCTTGTTAGGATCTTGTTTGCCTTCAGGTTCCTGCACAGAGTCTGTGAGAGCAGATAGAAAGAGAAAGCAGAAGACTGAAAGTGGAAGCTCCCATGGACCCACGAGCATTAGCATTAAACTGCTGCCCATTGCAGTTTATTTAATTGCACAGTACTCAACAAGACGTATTTCTGCTCCTTCTATTTTAGAAAAACGTCATTGGGGAAGGGCAGGGCTGTCACAAGGAGAGACATCCACCTCAGTGGGGTGAATATTGGCCGTTTGGAGCCATTTGAAACTGGTTGGAGCTGGTTCCTCCATCACAGTGCTCATGGGGAGCTGCCAGTGGCTGCCAACCAGCTGGAAAAACAGCTGACAAACCCAGAATAGGAGAAACAGTCCTGTGTGTCATGGGGCAAGGAGGCACCTTGTGAATCCCCATGGGGACCCCAGAAGGAACCTCCAGTGCAAGAGACAAACATCCACAGAGTCCCAGGATGGGTCCTGGGCCCAAGGGGACAGCACCCACCATAAGCATTCCACTACTCCTGGCAAGGAGTGCAAAGCATCGACCCTCACTGTGGCAGCCACCACCCTGTGGTGATGTGGCAGAGCCCAGGAACACAGGCAGATAAGAGTAACACCAGGGAAGAGATGTTGGTGTTAGCCACTTTTCTTGGGTAACTTTTTCAAGGGTATTATAATTGAGAATTTTCTGTACTAATTAAAAAAATTTAATTAGGCAAAAGTAAATTTCTGGATCCATAGTTTTGGTTTGCTCCCTTTGCCCATAATAAGATTTTGACTGTAAAATCCATGAACTGGGAGAGATCCAAAGTATGAAAAATTCAATGGTAAGCTAATTATGCAAAATTTCTGATCACCTCAGGCTGTTCAAATAGGAAAGTATCTATTCACTACTTTTGAAATAGTAGCTCATAAATATATGCCTCTTTAAGCTTGACTCATCTCTCTGCTCCAGCTCACTGCATAGAGCTTTCAACATAAGCTCTCATCTATATGACAAGTACATTTGAACCCTTAACTAAACTGGTGGTAATTGGGTTCAGGCTCCAAAGGAGGTAAAGACCAGAGCTGTAGCCAGGTCAAGAACCCCTCTATTTTCAATGTGATCTCTGAAAACTCACAAAGGAGCAGAATGACACAGTGAGCATTGATGCACATGAGCTTGAAATGCTGATCATGTAAATGACTCATGAATAATGGGTAGATCTTCTGAAACTCAGTTTTCAAGGCAGAAAGAAAACTGAGGGTACACAGAGCCTCATCCATACCTTTCCCATTTGACTATAAGCCAGAGGCTTTATTCTATGACTGTCTCGGTGAGCTCTCTTTGAGCTCTCTTGCAGACTGCACTCATGACAGTAATTTCCTGAGCTGGGATGCCTCTCAAGATCAATGCTAAAGGCAGAGAGACCTTTTACTACTCTTAGTAAGTGACCAATATTATGCTTAACTTTGTAGTGGGGTAACTTTGATTTGTACCTTGGTAATGGATTTGTGTCTTTGTAACTTTGATTTGACTTGATAGTTTTGATACATTGTTCAAATGGTTGTTGCTGTATAATAATAGCGTGAGCCATGACATGAAACTTTTTCATGTGGGACTTTTACATCCTATTAAAACACTTTTGCTAATATCTTTTCAGCAAGGAAAATCCTCTATTCACAACAGCCTATTAATGGGACCAAAGCTCCCCAATAGTTGTGAGTAACTTCATGGTACTGGATGGCATTACTTGCCTTTTTCTATCCATGATTATTTACATGTTGTTGAATTTTCTCTTCCAACACTTACACTTGCTATGTCAAAGACTTCATTATGTGGACATACACAGAAAATTATTAGTTCCGTATTTGCTAGAGAGAAAATCTTCCCTTTTTAACTGTTATTCAAAGAACAATCATTAGCTCCTTTTGTACAAGATTGTTTTTGCCATTCTTTCTCACCAATCAGCACGGGCTAAAGGACTGAAAAAAGAATCTCTTCATAATGTAACTTGTAAACTTCCTAGAATGGAGCAGGCTCTTGATGGAGAAAAGAATAGCCTAGCCCTCCCCTCAAAACACCTCTTACAGACAGTCCTCAATTGCATACTGATCTACTGTTCCTTACGATTACAGGTCATTAAAACCACTGTTTCACCTGATCTCACATCTCTTCACCAATGAGTCCCGAAGCTGTCACTGTACCCTGTACTGTGAAAACAGTTAGTTGCAGAATTGCAACTTGCAAAGGGCCAGTGGAAAATAGAGAAGTATCTAGAGACAATTGTTCCACTACAGTGAGAAGCAGCTCGATTTTATACACTTAGGTGTGAAGGCAAGGTGGTTTGACATGTGCTAAGTCCTCTGGTTGAGAAAATGTGAAAATGCAATTTAGAGAGAAAGAAGATAATAGAAACCAAGATTTGTTGAGACAGGTCGTAGAGACCAAGCCTTATTTTTTCAAGCAGAAATTGAAGAAAATCTCTTTGAGTCAAATCTAATCTTCTTTAAGGCAGATTTTGCTTTGTCCATATCATGGCCATTTGAGTTGAGCCTAATAAATCTGTGAGAACTGGGTAGGAGAGGCAGTGATACAAGGAGGCACAAAAAAGGAAATGCATAAGTAGCAGCTGCAGTGAGGGGAAATTCATATAACCAAGAAGTAATATGCAAGAAAGACTGTGGCTATATATGCATATACATACATACATATATATATTTTTTTTTTTTAATATTTGACTGTTTTTTGCCATGATCTGGGTTCTACTTGCTGTTTGAGACCAGATGATATGCCCTCAACATGCAGAGAAAACACACATAGAAGAATATTCTGTTCCTGAACAGAATTCCTGTTAAATTCAAAGGATTATACCTGCATTCCAATTTAGGGTGTAATTCAATACCTCACAATTTGAATAAGAGAACTAATCTGCCCAAAAGTGTCCGTTCATTTCAATTGCATTTCTGTATGTTTACCAAAGATCAATAGCTGAGGCTTTGAACATTTCTCCTGTCTATACATATAATTAGATTACATAATTCCTCTATTTTAGAACATGGCTCCCTGCATAGAAGCTACCCCTTTATTCATCCCCACATGTCTTCTGGGATTAATTTAAGATCAAACTACCTATTGGTGTGAAATGGGGTATGTTGCTCCTGCAGACTACAACTATGCTGCTAAATAATACAGATCAATGGATCAGTCTTAGGGCTGAGTCCAGGGCAAATAGCACAAATGGGATTGCACCCTCATATGCTAAAGAGGGCTGTTTCTACAGCTTGGACCAAAGAAAATTCATTTGAATGGCTAGAGCAAAAGAATGAATAAACAGAGAAGTGTCTCAACTGACCTGGAAATGGTCGCAACTTTGTCCCATATATCAACAGTTCCAAAGCCTCTGCCACACAACATGCTTCCTGCATAAACTAAGCATCCACTCACTGTGTTAGATTCTTGATTAGGCTGAAGTAACCCTACTGATAAATCTGGAGCCCTGGCAGAGCGAGATCTGAGTCTAGGAAATACCCAGCAATCAAAACACATTCTATTAATGGAGATTTTCTTTTTGTTTGTTTTTTTTTTTTTTTTTTTCCATGGGGAAAGTCTATGTATGTTCACAAAGGGGAGTAGCAGCACCAAAAACTGAAAACTGGGCCAGCAAGACTCAGGTTTGCCAAGAGAAGCCCAAGAGCATCAACTGAATGTAAGATAATGTGAATGAATATTTGCCTGAGGGCATACCCCATGGAATAATTTTGCATAATAGCCGAGTAACTTCATACCTGCTCAGCAGTTCATAATTTTTTGGCAAGATAATTTTGTAATCTGGTAAATAACCCTCTACTCTGGAACCATGGAATTGTTGCACAAAAATTCTGTGCTTGGTGTTGCTGGAGGAGGCAGACTACAGTGAATTCACACAGTGGAAGTATAAATATCTGAAATGTTGAGTATCCACCTAATTCAGAGTATCTCCCCTTTGATGTGGAATTACTGTGATGAGCACCATATATATGGTTGGCAACTGTTCAAGAAACTTTCTGCTGTACACTGGTACCTGGTAAAGAATCTATCAACTTGTTAGAAAAAGGTTTAGGTTGCACACTATAAGTTCTGTCACTGCAAACACAGCTGGTGCCATGATGTAAAGCATGACTCTTGAAGTCTACTTGACCAGTAAGACATGAGCTATAATGTCTTGATGTATCAGGGTACAAGATGATTGTGAATGGCCTAGCAGAAAATACATCTCCCTGCCTCACATTTTTCCTAACAGATCATGTCAAATATGTCATTGATTTATGCAACATTACTTGTATAGCTATTGGCAACTCCTCTTTCCAGGGCTGATGTCCAGTCTCTATAATAACACAATGCTCCAGTACTGCAACATTGCATTATAATGATGTAAGAGAAAAAAAAACCATCATGAACTACTGTTCTTCTGTTCTCCTCTTAACCCCTAACAAAGAAGCTTGAGAAGCATTTGCTAAGATCTACAAACACCCTGAGGAATCATTATTTAACAACTTTAAGGCATTTAGATACAAACTATTAATTATGAATGTATGCATGGGACATGCATCAGTTACAAGAAGCCTTTAGACCAAGTATTGAGTAAGAGTTAATAACCAGGTAAAGGACTAGACATTCTTTAAAATTTGTGTCCACCTCCATAACAGTAATTGTACATTAAACACTTGATTTATCTTATTTTAACTGTTATTTATGCCTTGCATCCTCAAAATATTGTTATTTTGTGTCTACCAAATAATTTTTCTCCCCATTTCTAATTATTTGAAATAATTAGAATTTGCTGCAACCCAGAAAAATGTTGGTACCGAGTTGTTGCACTGCATGCCCCTGAGTCTGATATGAGGAAGTAGTGTGACATTTGACTTTGCAAAACCCACAAGATATTTTAAGATATTATGGGGAAGAAAACCAAAGGCTTCTTGGGAGCTTGGCTTGAACTGTGTTACAGACATGTCCAGTTTTGGGTTGTTTTTTTTTCAAAGGAAACCAGCTAATCCATTCCAATTATTATCTTTGGAATGAATGAACATTCGTGAGATTTGCGTAATTAAGGGATTAGAACCCATGAGTGAACTGGGAAGCTGAGTTATCTGAACCTGTGTTCACAGAAGAGCAATGTGCTGCTACTCTACAAACATTTAATTACTGTTACTTTAGCTCTCAAGAGTATTTGCCCAGAAAAGAAGGTTACTTTCTCATCTGATAGCGAAAAGTCTTATAATGTATTCATAACTAGGAAAAAAAAGAAACTAACTATGTAGTGACAAATGGTGAATTTTCTTCTTGTGCAAACATCCATTGGAAAGGAAAGATTTTACATTATCTTCCTTCAATATAAGCAAAGTTCTTTGAAAATTTTACTACATATAAATTTATTGGTGAAATTTCACTCCCTGGAATGTTTCTCCCTGAAAAACAGGAATTAATTTTATCCAGTAATTACCAAAAAGTGCTTGCGAAAACCAACTTTTTAATTTATTTTTCTTTGTTAATTATTTTATGTCTATATGGATTTAAGGACAATCCTATCGCTTAGGATTTCTTCCTCTCAGGACACTACTTTTTTTCCCTTTTGTGTGCTCATCACTCCTTCTTGCATCAAACCCAGTTTTAGTACATAAATACTTCTGAGAGACAAAAATTATCTCTGTTGTTTTCATATGATATCACAGATTTCAAGGAAGTTTGGTGTCTTATTTAAGACTGAAAAAGCTCTAGTTCCAGAGGATGAAAGACCCTCAGTGTTCAGGCAAGAAGGGAGCAGAAAAAGAAAGATCATATTTCTCAGCTTTTGAATTGTAAGATACACTAGAAGAATTAGTTCAAAGGCATAGAACAGAGCTTTCTGAAGAAAGGCGTAGAAGCATGTTTTGTTTTCTACTGGATTTCTATAATGCTTGCAAGAATTTTTCTATTTTTTGACATACAAGCTTGGTTTCATCTGCTGTTAGAATCACTAATAAGAGTAAAGGTTTGGAATCTTTGAAGAGGAAGTCACTGTCAGAGCTCCATATAATATCAAGTGAAATTTGAAAAAAAAAAAATAGAATCCTAATGGTTATTTAAAGAATGTTTAAATTTTTTACTTCTGTGGTTTTCTATATGTTAAAATATCCTATGTCTTAATCCTGCCTTGCGTATTATTAAAAGAGATACTCATACATAAATACAAGCTTGTCATCTTAGAATAGCATCTACAGAATTCTCATCAATTGACAACAGTACATGCTGAATATGTAATTTGGTTTCAGCATAATTGGGAAGGAGAAAAGGAAGAATAAAACCAGTTGCATTATCTACAATTTTGTTCTACATCTTGCATTTTCACTATTGAAGGCTTCCATTATTAGTATGGAAAAAAGGGAAGCTTTTCCCTTTTTCAGATTGAGAACTATCCATGATCTCATTTAGGCATTTCAGTCAGTTTCATAATGATAGTTGAAATTAATTCAATCCTAGCCCCTGTTACGTACAATTTGTGAAATAAAAATGCAAGAAATACAGCATTAAAAAGAATGTTAATTGCAAAGACCAGAAATAGAGATGACTGAGTTCTTACAAGATGTGTTTTGGTACACTGTGCCCAAAAGCCTGTATATAAATCTACATTCCAGTAACTAAATATGGTTTGGCTTTCAGAATGCTGAATCACTCAAGAAAGCTGTTGACATAATTGAAAGCCAGGGAAACTTGCACTCTCTGAAAATAAAGCCACATTTTTTTACATGCATAATTTTACCATTTTTATTGAACTATTTCAATCAGAAATTATCTAACTCTTCTTCATAAATTTGCCTGCTGAAATATTCTGTTTTGTAATCCGTTCTCTCCATCATCATTTTGCTGTCTATATAGTGGACAACCAGCATCTGAAGAGCAAACATAAGATGAAAGAGAATCAAACTTAAAATCCAAATCTAGTAATTATTTCCTGGGTGCATAACCAAAACTGGAGCAGTTGCTCCTGAAATCTTAAAACTCTAGGGAATTTGGTCTACAATTCTACACAACTGGCTGACATCCAGACTCATTCATATTCCACAGAAATTTGAGCAGGAATATTTTTATAAATGTTTACTGCATTACCTCTCAGCTGGACAATCTCCACGTTAAATGAAAGGATTATACTATATGTTAGCTGAACCCTGAGGCTTCTAGAATTCTGTTTTGCAAATTATAAGTAAGAAAATATTAACTGCATTAGCAAGAAGAAAATAGCAACAGTAATAGCTTAATGGACAGAACAGCTGTTTTTCTGTTGTTGATACTCCATTTGCCATTTAGAGCTCCCGAGGTGTAAAAAATGCACTTTTTAACTACTAAATGCTCAGTGTTATAACAAATAACCTTGAAAGCTAAAAGAAGAGCTTTTAAAATTATTTTTTAACTAAGTCTTAAACCAAACCCACTTTAATTATTTACATGAATAATATTGTCCCCTAAGCAGAATTTTCTCATCCTATGTTTTGGAACAATCTTTGTTACAAATTCCAGTTATATGCATCCTTATTTATAAAGAGTTTAGATATGTAGAGATTATAACAATTTACTTTCTTCTCTGAGTAGTGTCTTTCAAACTGTACTTGGTTTACACGGCAAGAATTCAGTAGCAGCAGAAACTTCAGTTGTGGCTTCTGTGACAAGATACCAGAAGCTTCCCCTAAGTCCAATAAAGTCAATGCCAGCTGGGTCCAAGACAGACTTGTCACTAGTTGAAGCTGAGCCTCTATGATAACATATTTAAGAATAGGAAAAAATCTGCTGCTTAACAACAACTGGAGACAGAAGTGAGAAGGTGGGAGAGAAGCAACTCTGCAGACACCAAAGTCAGTGAAGTCAGAAAAGGAAGAGGCTCCTTCCACAGCAGAGACTCACCTGCAGTCCATGGTGAAGACCATGGCTGCTCCCTTGTACCCGTTGGGGTCCACATTGGAGCAGCATATGATGCATCCCACATGTGAGCAAATTAGTGTATCCCAAGGGACAGTATGACTCTGTGGAGAGCTCATGCTGAAGCAGGTTTGCTGGCAGGATTTTATGACCCCATGGGAAGCAGCCAGAGTGGAGCAGCCTGTTTCTGAAGAACTGCAGCCAGTTTCACTCAGTGACACAGACCCATGCTGGAAGTGTTCATGAAGGACTGCAGCCTTTGGGAAGGAGTCGTGTTGGAGAAGTTAATGGAGGACTGTCTACCAGGCAAGGGACTTCACACTGGAATGGGTGAAGAATTTGTGGACGAAGGAGCAGCAGAATCAATCTGTGATGAACTGACCACAACTCTCATTCCAATCCATCTGCACTGCTTGGGAGAAGGAGGTAGAGAAGCTGTCAGTGAAGTGGAGTCTGGGAAAAAGGGAGAGGTAGGTAGAAGGTGTTTTCAGATTTGGGTTTATTTCTCAATATCCTATTCTGATTTGATTGGTAGTAAACTTACCTAATTTCCTTGAATCTATTCTGTTTTGCCTGTGATGGTAGTTGGTGAGTGATCTGCCTGTTTGTTTCTCAAGCCAAGATTCTTTTGTTGCATTTTCTCTCCCCTGTCTAGCCAAGGAAGGAAGCAATGGAGTGGCTTTGGGGGCTAGCCTGTCAAACCACCATAGCCACAAAAGATGTAATTAGTATAAATAACAATTTTCAACCTATAACTGAACACAAAACACACAGAAAGTGACAACAGTAGCTTTCATCGTGAAATTTATTGCTTTCAAATAAAATAGAAGAAAAATATGACCACTGGAAGGAGAGGAAGTGCCAAAACAAAAGGAGGTATTACCTGCTTCAAAGATAAACACTTAAAAAATAAAGAAGGGGATTCAAAACAAAGAACATGGAAAAGCTGAATTTCCTCCTTTATCCTATTTCCCTAGATCCTGACCAATATCTTGTTGTTACACTCTGGATACTTAATGTATGGCCTAAATCAAAGTTCTTTTGCTCTGGGTAAATGCACAGGAGAAATACCAACCAGATATTCTCAAGAGGTAAAAATCACACAAAAGTTTACTGTCAAACTATGGAAATTCAAGGAACTTTTGCAAGTGATGTAGTACAACATAAAATACTTATCACAGTATTGACTCAGCTGATGAAACTTAGCAACTTTTAAACCCATTCAATGTTATTTTCCATGAAAAGAGAGTTAGAAGCAGAAGAAAGGGAGAAAACCAGGACAACAGCAAAGACATAGAAAAATAGACGTATAGCTACCAACTTCGGGTTTCCAGAGATATAATGGATAGAAAACCTCAAGATGAAGGTAGGGTTAAAGATCAAAGCTCTTGCCTTGTGGTCAGCCTTCAAAAAACCTCTGTCCCATCATGGGCCTTCCTCCCAGGTGGGACTTCTTGTCACTTGGCCACTCAGGGGATGGGTTAGGCAACACTGGGAGTCTGCATCCAGTGTGCTCTGATTGGCAGACACTGTTTGGCTGGGAGATATGGGAAGCAGGCACCAGAGAAAGGCCCGACCCACTCCCTATCACACACATTCCAAACAACCTAAAATTTCTCAAGACAGATCACTCTTTCCAGTCTCTGAAACTTGCTGACATCTTTTTATAAGAGGGCCTACATATCCAGCTTAATTTTGCACAACTGTACATCTATCCAAAGAAGTGTGTTCATTGGAGGATGCAAAAAACCCACTGCATGTACTGGAAAGCAAAATAACAATATTGAATATATTTTAGTCTTTTCCACAATATAAAACTGCCAAGTATAAAGTCATCACCTCTTCTTCCTTCTGCTGTTACCTTTTTATTTCTTTGTCATAAACAGAAATCAACATCTGAATCCCTTTATTTATGGGCAAGATATAAATATATGCGTGTGTGGTTTGAATGAAAATTTATAAATTCTCTTTAATATTTATTTTTCACCAAACTGAAGAACGGTCTATGTGACAACACTATGTTACAAATTTTTTAAAGGAGAAAAAGTACTATTAATGATGACGGCTTTTTTTTTTCAATAAACTTTTCCATCAAAACAATTGAGCCATTTCTACTTCCCTTTTATGCAATGTTATCATTCTTTGTGCAATTATCCAATGGGACCATTTAATGCTAATTTTGCATCAAACAAAATTAATGCCAGTTGTCAATACAAGGGAATTATTTCAGTCACTGTGATGAGAAGTATTTTTGTTTGTTTGTTTTTGAGTTGTTGGAAACTGTAGCTCAAATCTCCATTCTTAGTGGGTTATGTTTCTTTGTAAGAGCTATATATTCAGGAAGTTTTGGCTTACTCTATAAAGACATAAAATTTGGCATATCACAGGAAAGACATTTGGCACCTTGTGCAGGAGATCTTATCCTAAGTGAGGGTGTGGGAACTAAAAATACCACGAGGCAATATAATAACTACAGCAGATACAGTTTGATATCAGTCAAAATGACTAATTTGGAAAATAAATTGAGATTGTTTCAGAACAAAAAAACATGGAAAACATAGAGTGCTTAGGTAATCAGACAGGCATATGTAAAATCAGTTTCATACTATTAACAGACTTAAGGCACTGAGATGATTGATTCATGGTCATAAAACTTGATAGTGGAAAGAAAATGAGTACTTTTGGTTCACACATCAGATCAAGTTATTTTGAAAATTCATGGTGATATATTCTATTTTTTTCTTAATTAGTCATTGATATATTTATATATTTTTCAGATCAGGAATGTATCTCTATGTAAAGCAACTGTATTCAAAATAGCAAAGGGCTCTTGCACATCTAATAGTTAATAAAGGATTTCAGATGTTGGTTCTTGACCTGCCACGGTCATATTCAGTCCCTCCCAAAAATTTCTTGAGATAAACTAAATTATAATATTTTCTTGACCAAACAAAAAGATCATTTTAATCTTGCGTTCTTATTTTCAAAAGAGAGGAAAAAAATTACCTATATCTGTTCTATTATATTTTTGAGGGTCAAGGCAGAAAGTTAATAACTTTCTCTTGCCCATTTGCTCTGACAGCTGGCGGTCAATTAGTATTCCCTCATCCCATAATTGGAATCACTGATTACAAACCACTGTTGCTAAGACTCAAATATTGTGGCTCATTTGCAACTTCACTGCCAGGTGAGATTAAGGGAAATGTCCCCCTGGTTAAATCTCCAGGAGCTGTGCCAAACTATAATCAGTCTTTTGCATACATCAGAGACCTACAAACACAGCAGAATGATTGTATAAGCAGCAGCTGCAAGTTAAAGCTGAATCAAATTCTTCAAACATATGCGGTTTGCCAGATATCCAACCACTCTTGCAAATGCCAGTATTTCATTACTTGGCAAGTTTTCTAAGACATAGAACTAACACAAAGTAGAGGAATATCAAATTGTCGATACCATATGTAAAAGATTTTTTTTTAACCACGTACCTCTGCAGTCAGTTTTCAGAATACCTAATCCTAAATCCTGGTAAACACTGAGTTTGTACAAAATCCAATTTCTGAAATAGTTTCTCCATAGTTCATAGTTTTCCAATTTCTCAATAGTTTCTCTGAAGAACTACTCAGCATAGTGTTGTCATCTTTTAACCAAAAGAAGTTTATCTTACACTGAGCATTAGCTGTGAAGTACAGTTATTCTGGGGTAAGGGGAGAACTGAGGTTAGGGAGCTTATTCAAAACTCTTCTAACAAGTGAGTTCTAAGACGAGGAATATGGCCACTTAATAGACAAATAATGTTTTGATACTTCCATCACCTTTTTTTTTACCTCTCAATAAAGATCAAATATAATACCTTGCCCCTCTCTAGAAGCCTGTTTGACAGTCTTCCCTTCCCTTCCCTTCCCTTCCCTTCCATTTTTTTTTTTTTTTTTGGGTGAGAGGAATATTTGAGTTAGAAATATTATTGTTTTCCAGGAACTAACCAGTGAACCAGAAGACTGTAGTTCTGTCATACATAAATATAAATTCCTGACATTTTTTACCATTGTCTGACTTTGTTTACATTACAACTTCTTTAGAACTAAGAGTCTGTCATGTTTTTGCTACCATATCTCAGCACATTGAAAATCAATGAATGGGACTGCCATCTGCTAACACAGTTCAGACAATAATTGGAAGTAGTTCAGCTTGCTCTTTCAGTACGTAAAAACTTGCTTAAATGTTTTTACATTTTCAGTGTTTTCTTCAATTTTCAGAGGAGCCAGTTCAAATCCTTGTCTTTATTAGCTGTTAGTTTGAAGTGAGCTTGCTTGTTGAAAGTAATCAATGTGGTTAATGTTCTGTGATGCTCAATAGGAATAAGATTACCGTTCACTTCACAGCAATCCCTGCTTCATTCTGAAGTGTGCCAATAAGAGGTCAAAAACATTAACAGAGTGTGTTACAATATATATTCCTGTCCTCATGCTTGATATCCTTGCCAATTTCTTATCGTCTTACATTTACACGTAGGGCTCATGTGTTGAAATGAGCATTTCTTAAGATCCAGTTGTCTGTGATTTCAAGAGACACAAACTGGCTTTAACTGGATTATGTCCTCCAGTGATCTCTCATAGGCTCTGGCTGCTTCTATAACAAATGTTGCAGCTTCCCTGGTCAAACTATAGGGGCATCAGTGAAGGAAGTGTGTGTTTCCTACTTCCCTTCTCCAGCTTGTATTTAGAATTTTAGATTGAGAGTAACATTGCATTAACCAAGGAGATTAGCTTGCTTCATTAGCAAGAAGGATGTGAATAGTCATGGATGGGGCTGTGATGAGAAGATTAAACTCTAAACTACCCCAGAGCGTCTATAAAGTGGTGCTTCAAAGTCAGCATCTGGAACAATGAGTGGAGAAATAAAATGCAATATGTGTGAAGTTTTGAATGCTGGCAACAGTGATGGGAAGAACAGACCCATTGGAGGGAGAATGCCTGAGACAGAAAATTGTAAGTGAGGTGAGTCCATTGACTACTTTAAAAATATTTAGTAAAATGACTATACTGTTTCTTGGGAATAAAGGTGGGTCTTGTCTATAATGAAGAGATCTATCGGATATGAAAATTAGGGCAAAATTCCTATCTATACCCTAGGATTATTACTGTTTATATTTCAGAGTAGAAAATGAGGGACATACAATAAGCATATCTTTCAATAAAAAGTATTGTACTAGTCATATATTTTCACTGTGATTGTATCTAATTTATTGCTTTCTCAGAGAGTCTTAAGATACAAACCAAAAGAAAAAAGGATTTTTCTGGGCAGTGCATAATGGAATGGCTTTCCTTTTGGGTAGATTTGGAAATCTTATTTTCAAAGAGGGAAAATTAATCTGAAGCGTCAGATGTCAAAATCTTCTCTGTGAGTTTTGAAAATTTTACCACTTTTAATACGTTAATTTGTGGGGTTTTTATATATTGTAATATCTTCCATAGAAAAAATGTTAAAAGGATAAAACCAGGTTACTCTGTCTTATCCAGTCCCTGAAGTGTATCTTTGTAGATAAAAGAATGGCTAGTCTGCAGAAAAACACAGCTAATAATACAGAAATCCAAACCAGCATGAACAAATAACATCCCAAGAATATTTCTTAGTACACTCCAGCTATCAAAAGGACCTTGTGAAGCAATTTGGACATAGATATGAGCACTGTGCATGTCTGGCATTAGTGTAAATGAATCATCTCAAGCTGCTTTAGCTCTTGGACATTCTTTTATACCACTACAGTATGCTGGAGGACTACCAGTGACTATAAATGTGTTACAGTTCTGGTTTTTTCTCTCCTTGGTTTCTTTTTTTTTTTTTTTTTTTTTTTGGCAGTGTTACAGACCTAATAAGACTTGCATTTTTATTCTATTGTTAGTAATATAAAGTAATGCATGAGTTGGTTTTTTTAGTATTTTGTCGTTTGGGTTTGTTGGGTCTTTTACTGTGTCTCAATTGTATGATATTTTTATTAAAATTATTATTTTTGAATAGTTCCAAGTTTGATAAATATAGAATTCGCAATTCAGAACTAACAACAGACAACAGTTTAAAATACTAATGCCTGTTTACTGACATGTAACTTAAAAAAATCTACTTGTAATTCATTCAAATTTCTTGCTTCCAGTGGTTTTACCCTTGACCCAGAAGGACCACACCCTCCAGGGATTAGTGGTAATTACATTTCAGACTTAAACCATCTCCATGGAGCAAGGACAGCCAATTGAATCATATTGTGCTGAACTGCATTAAAAAATTGCCAAATTATGTGCAGATACTTTAAAAGCAACTTGCTTATAAAAAGGTAACTGGCCGAGTATATTGTACTGTAAAGTAAAGTTAGTGATGAGAGGTAGTTTCACAGGACATTGTATGTAATGATTTTCTCCCACATTGAGGTCTATTTCAAATGGTTTATGGAAGGAAAAAAAAAGAAGTAAGAGTGTATTTATAACTCTACATTAGCATTTTACCATTGGCTTATATACCCGTGACTGAAAAGGACTTCATAGATGCTGTTTTCTTACAAACCTTCTCCTCTAACAGACTTCAAGCTATAGGTCTGGTGCCACTCACCTAAGGAGACTGCAAAATCTCCTGCTGTTAGTTTTACTTTTACTTTAATGTGTGTTGTCTAGTTAGGACAAACATTGGTGAAAACATGGTTGGAATTTAATGGTCCGTAGACTACCTGGAGGTTGGTAAATTGGGGCTCTGTCCTGTTTGAGATATTTTATTTATACCTGGAGGAGGTGATTAGAATATGTCCTTGTCAAGTTTGCAGATAACCTCAGTTTCATTGCTGTTCAGCAATATTCTAACCAGCAAATAATTTCACCTGCAAGTAGAAAAGCCATTAAGTTTGCACTTCTCCAATAAAAATACTAAGAACTTTCATAAGTAATTGATGAACAATGTCTCAGAACATAATAGATAAAATTGTTCATAACTTAATGATGTGTTTTCAAGCAACTCGTACTCATCAGTTTGTCTTTCATAATTTTTGGCTCTCAGTATGAACAGGTTCAATAAATACATTAATTCTAGTTTATGCTGCAACTTCTACCTTTTAAATTTCAAAAAACAAAGTTAATCTTTGTGCTGCAAACTTCTAAATTGAAATACACATCAAATTTTGTGTCTTTAATTTCTGAACAAAAGTTTCTAAAATAACATTATAGCTTTCCTTGGTTTGGCTACTAAATCTATTTCCCTAGAGCTCTACTGTGAACATAATGGTCATTATTTTTGAAACATAATAACCTCTTAAATTTCTGAAAGAGTCAAAGACTTTCATGTGCAGAGAAGACATTAGGTTTCATGAAACAAATTGTCTATTATTTGAGCTGTGATCTCAGAAATGGTGAACATGTGTTATCTGCGTTCATTGGATGCTAAAATTATGGTCTTTCATTTAGCTCCTCTGAAAAATCAGCGAGTTTAATTGATTCTTTGATCTGTGAGGCAAGAACAGCACAGCTAAGTGTCTTTGTGCTCCTCCAGGTTCTTGTAGACTATCTCTTTCCCAAATCTGTAGCCATTTGTCCTAGGTTTACACACAGGGGAGCAAAGCCTAGAGCAGTATGGGCAGGGCTAAAATATTATTCTGTGCACCATCTTCCAAAGAGCTCAGCTTCCATTAGGCTGTGAATTATGATGCCTTAAGTTTTAGCTTTCATATTTTACAGATTGTGTTCTGCCTTAGTGTGTGACTCTGAACTTCATATAAAGTGTTAGCAAGTTCTTTTCACAGTATAGTTAGACAAAACAGTCCTTTACCAGTTTGAGAACCAAGGACACCACTGCAGCTTCACACCCAAAAAGCATAAACAACAGCAAATTGAGGAGTGCAATATGGGAGGATGGGACTTCATAACCTGAAGCTGTAACTGGACAATTGATCCAAATATGCAAAGGGACCCAACTTACAAAAGTGTAGAAACTCATGACCTGGGGTCCATCTTGGGTGTAACCATGGCCATGCTCTTGTGCTGCCCAAGGTGTATCTTTTCAAGGCCTTTTTAATAAATACCTACTTTATTCCTTTAACGGTGTCTAGCCTTTGCTCTAGGTAGCCTCTCAAGACATCAATTATATTGAACTTTACATGTATGATAGTGCTCTAGTTCTAAAAAAAAATCTATGGAATGCAAAGGTGTGAAGCAGAATGCATTTTTCTGACCACATGGTGATGGATGGGATTTACTGAATCTCCCTGTTTTCCTTTTTTCTTTTCCAGGCAGACTTATTCTTTTAAAAGAGTACTTGAAGTGTATTAAGGAAACTCTTTAGATTACACTGAAAGGCAGTGTAGCCTAAGTATTAGAAGTCTCTCTAACACTCAGGAAAATGTTGAGCTTATTGATCCCCCTAAAAACATGAATGTAGGTAGTGATGTCAAGGTAATTTAAGTAAGTAGGGAATGCACTGGTAGAGTATTAGATATAGAAGGAGCTAGGAAGGGATGTTTCCACTCACACTTTTGATTAACCTAATTTAATCAGCAAAATTATCTTTTAGTCCTAGTTGAAGAACCTATGCCTTCCTGAAGAATTAGACACATGCTTCTCTAATCAAAGAACTAAAAAGCAGGGGGAGGAATAGGAGAAAATACAGAAAAATACTGAGAGGTTCCTTTAAGACAAGGGTCTCACACTGACAATTATATTTTGTGAAAGTAAATATGAAAAAGAGTCTAAGGAGGAAGCCAGAAGAATGCAGCAAGACAGAAGGAAGAAAGGCTTCAGAGAGGAAAAGATAATTTTTTGGCGTTTTGTTTTGTCTTGCTTTTAATCCACCATGTGTTCAATGCATTACTCTCTTTTAGAAAAAAAAGAAAAGTTATCTGTTTCAAGTTACCCATTTCATTTTGTTCTGGACTCAAAAAGATGCCGTCTTACATTTTCCCTCTGATTTCTCTCCTTTGGTCAGGAGTCACTTGGGAGCTGTGAGAATGGTACTCTAAAGTTCAGTAGTTACCTGCTGAGCAGAGCAACCCTACTGTAGCATTCAGAGTTACTGGGGTTTTTTTATTCCTCATACTCAGACACTTCCATCAGTCTCTGATGTTACTAGGTATTCTTTCTGAAATATTCATTTCTCAGACCAGAGTTGTTTGAGTGGTTGTACTTGGAAAAATAGAAGTACAATCCTTTCAGCCTCTTATGCTCTATTTTTTTTTTCCTTTGTACTGAAAGGACAAATGCAAGCATTTTGTTGCAGTAACTGTTCAATTTACAGTACAGGTTTTACTTCATTATTGTGAAAGTGTACATTTCCAGATGTAAGAATAATTCCAGTTATTCATTCTATTTTATGTGGATAAAGAAAGGATGAGAAACACCAATCTGTTCATTCTCAACCTATCTGTTCTGCCAACCTATCTGATATTTTTACTTTTGTTGGTATTGAAGGGGGTGGGAGAGGTGTTGCCGAGGAAGCTCACCTCCTGCTGTAAGTCAGCACTACTTTCACAAAGTTCTCTTGATATCATGTTCTGAAAGCAAATTATGAAAAAGAACTCTATACATTAAGAAATATTCATCTCAGTGAATATTTTAGAATTATAACCTTGTATTCACTGGCTGAATTATAAAAGGAGGAGATGTACACACATCTGCTTCCCCAAAGACACCAAATAAAACCTAAGAGTATAAAGTAACTTGAATGCAGCAACTTTCTGGAACTTCAGTGTGAATTTCAAAGGTGGTTTGTCCCATGCCTCATTTTTTGCTGTGCTTGCCACTGAAAGGTGTGGTATATACCCATGGGAGATATCAGACCCAATAATCCATAGGTGATCTGCAGGGGAACAGTTCATGTGACCTTGTTTTCCTTACAGTCTCCATAGCAGTTTCCATTACAGAGTCCTCTACAGTACTGGTGTGCTGAGATCTCGATTTATTTAATGTGGAGCACAACTATGCCTTTCTGATTTTTTTTGATCCAACATGCCAAACAGAACTACTCAGCCCAGCCTGTGGTTTGCTGTCCACTTTCCCCTGGGCTGGATGGCATGGATATTGGAAAAAGTGTGCCTGAAATGTCACAGCTGGTGAAGTCCAAACAGAAGGGCTGAGCTCTGTGCTTCAGGAGCACCCCTCTTTCATGTCACCTGGGAACTCTGGCAGCAAATCACACACAGGGGCCAAACAAACCAGCAGCACCCCTTAATAGGTTTTAGGAAAGTGGTGAAGTCTGAGAGAGTGCTAAGGGAAAACAGTCGACAAAGGAGCCAAGTATGTCGTGTTTTGTCATATACAATTACGGCATGGAGAATGCTGGAAATTTGGCTGGGAGGAAGGTCTAGGGTGTGTAGAAACAACATATAGACAGCAACCTAAGAAATAGGACTTTTTTTAGTGTTTTTATACTTTTTTCTATAAGATCCGCTGAAATGATATTCACTTTTATATCCGTTGAATTAAGAATTTATAAATAAACATGAAAGAAATATTTTATTAAAACAAACAAACAACCTTTTTATGATTTATTTTAAATTTCATTGCAAGTTGGTAAAATGTCTGTTCAGATCCAGTAATAATAGAGGTAGATTCTAAGTATTCACAGTTATTTATGTGGTGGCATTTTAGACTAGACATCATGTCTGTTAAAATTTCACTATTCAAGAAGAAAGAAAATTTATTATTGACAACAAAGCTTCACTTTGTGGACTCAAGTCTCTTTCTTTGCTATTTCTGTGCCTGATACTAAGTGGTAAGGCAAGTACCAACCCATTAAAACTGCTTTCCAATTATTTGGTAAATATACTCTGCACAGAGCTATCAACACTTCAAAGATTAATTACTAGGCAAAGTAAAGCTTGCATTTTTTTAAGATAAGACAGAAATGCTGAAGGAATTACATTTTTACAGTATATGGTGTGGTACTTATGTGCTGATGGCTGAAAAAAAACAGAGATGTAGGAAAGTATAATGAAGAAATGGAGTCTATACTTCATTTAGTTGGGCTTTTTTTAATAGGTACTGAGCATGTATATCATGCATTATACTTACCTGCTCTAATTTTATAAAGCTAAAAAAAATGTGGGGGGAAAAAACCCCATTTTTTTTCTTTCTTCCTGCTCTCTCTTGCTTTATATTGATAATATGGTTTGACTTTTGCATTACAAAATTCTCTGAGCTGGGATTATCACCTCCTGTATATTTTCAGAGTGCTTTGCGCAGAGATATGAGCCTGGTTGAGGCTTGCTATGCTGTGAATAAAGACACATTGTTAGACTCACTGGGATGTTTCAGCTGTGTTAAACCACTTTGACAGCACAAAGCAAATGCAAATATAAACGTAGTTGTAGCAGCTAGCTAAATCAGATTATTAAAATTCTCATCCCCTAGAGGAATGAAGGTGAATAAAGCATCCAATAAACTGCACCCAAATTCTTAATGCCAGACCATTTACTGCAGGAAAAAATAATAAAATGTATAAATTGGAGAGAGGAGGGGGAATATAGGTTAAAATAAAATTAAATAATGTTTCTTAAAGAAATGCATCGCAACTCTATATACATAATATTTCACAGGATCTGATGCTAGCCTAACAGTGGAAATGCAAATATTGTTTTACACAGTAACCTCAGAAGTCTGCAGAATACATTTTTTCATCATCTTTTTGTACTTTTTTTTCAGTATTTCCTCCTAGACTGAGTTATACAGTGAAACAGATTGACATAAGAATTAGCTGAAGTGTAAGCCTAAATCACAGAAATTCCACCTATTTAGTTTTTAGCTGAAGCAAAAATTATACATGCAAATATTTACATAAATTCTTGATTTAAATGTATCATACTGTATGAAAACTGAAGGAACAATAAGGCTAGATTGACTGAAATGTGCAGAACAGTTGACATCACAGCTCACTGAATATTAAAATTATTTTCAATTTTGTATATATGTATTCAATTCCCTGTCCTATTTTACATAACTATTTCACTACTGTCAACCTATTTATTAGATTAAGAGTCTGTTCTTAATTCAGGGATTCAGTATTGTAATTTTTTTTGTGTCGAGAAAAACAACATTTTTAATATTGTCCTCGTTGCTCCCCATTTTGTCTTTAAAAGACTTTTCTGCCTTAAAATAGTGTTATCCTTCTTTTCTTTCATTTTATCCCTCGATATATGCTTTGCACTTGACTGAATTTCTTTTGCTATGTATCCATCCTTTCTTTGCTCATTTCTTTCTTAAGGGTAGTACTCAAAAATTTTCAGCCTTCATCTGTCCTTAGCAAATTAGAATTTTAATTTGCATATTGCATTTCCAAAGGACTGCATGACTGTATAGATGCAATGGTTTTAAGGCAGAATCCTGGGATGGCCACAAGGAAAGAAACCATTAGTGAATTTTGCCTATCATCTTAAATTAGTGCTACAAGTTCTTCATATATCATTTTAAAACTGTATTTTAGAAAAGCTTTAAAAATACATTTTTCTACATTGTGGAAACAAAATAATACAAATTGCCTTAGTGGTATAGGAAATATACATGGCAGAAAAAATAACGAACCAAAATATAGAATAAATAATGCTTTAAAGAACCTTGTAGGTAAAGTAACTAATTCTAATATGTATGGTATTGCAGTGTATTTGCTCTGTTATGTCTTGAGCTTGCTCTGTTATCTTTTGAGCTAGCTTACTAGAATTGTTTATTTCTTCTGTGAAAAAGTTTCATTTTCCTTCTCCTACTATGATTGTGTATATCAGAATTCCTGAGGCTAGCACAAATCAAGAACGACATGTCATTTGGAGAAAAAAAATTTATCTTAATGGATTTAATAACCTGGATAATATTTTTTTTAAAGTTTATGAATAAATATATTTTGCATATAAACCTCTGTTGCATTAGTTATGCTCATTCTTCCTCCCCTCTTCAATTTTAACATTTACTAATCACATCATTTGTTTGATACTCTTTTAAAAGTTTTGGGCATGGAACTGTGACTCTCAAAGGAGATCAATGATAAGGACATAACAGAGGTCATGCTTTCCTGGAGAGATGAGTGCAGACCAGGCTGTTCTTGTACAGATGATCAAAGACATATTTAGGAAGAGCACATAAGTCTGATCCCTGGCTATGATCCACTCCCATCATTCCTTCCCCAAGTTCATGATTATTGTATTAGGGATTCTAACATCTCTCTTTCCCCATTTCTTTCAGTATACATCTATTCTTTACTTGTTCATTCACCCATGAATTTGAACCTGCTGACACTGGCTGCGTCTATTATTTCCTATGACAGCAAGTTCCAAAATTTCATTACCTGCTGTGTAAAGCAATACTTCCTTTTATTTGTTTTAAACTGCTTTCATTGAGGTTATTCTAAGTTTAATGTTATGGAATTTGATTAATAAAAACTCCTGTTCACTTTTCTAAGACCCCAATAAATTTTGTAGACCTGAGTCTGTCAACTGTTCTGTCTCCCAAACCAAAGCCCTAGACTTAGTTCCAGAAGTCCCAAACAAAATGACCAAATTATGGAAACAACTGTGTGAGTAGGACAATCATATACTATCTCATATCACTAATCTTTGATACGCCTTTTGAGTGTGTTCAGAATTACAGAATAGCTGAGGTTGGGAGGGATCTCTGGACATCACCTGTCCCATCCACTCTGCTCTAGTTGTGAATAATGAGGAAAATAATAATGAGGAAAAGCAGTCCATCCCAGACGAATTCCAGCATGAGGGTTATACTTAATCTCTCAGCCCATGTGGGATGGTAATGTCATTGGGCATATGCACTACAGGTCTGGAGACGCCAAAAAATATTTCTGGAATGACATCAAGGCAAAAATGTAAAGATTTTGTAAAGGTTTGTCTGGCTTCTCCATTCCATTCACTTAGGCACCAGTCCATTTTCCATCTGCCATAAAATCATCTTTTTAATAGAAATCTGACAGTAGGTTCTTTTGCATATAAAGGTAAACAGTGTGTTCACCGATGTATGTGGTACGTGCATAGACACACCTGTGATGTGTGTTTGTGAATGTATGTGCTTACAACTAAGTACCCATCTTTCTTTTTTCCTATTTCAGAGTCAGTACCTGAACTCTGATTTGCTTTGAGATGTCCAGTGGCCTTTGTCTTAATCAAGACTTTCCAGTGATCACATTAGTTTCCTTAAAATACATCAGAAGTTCACAATTATGTAAGCCTACAGAATAAATTCCTATAAAGAGCAAACTGCAAGTGAGAGCTGCAGGACCATGCAACATGCTTACTGTGGACTCTGTTGTTAATCAGCCCATAAATTTGAATTTAAGAGGACAGTTTCTAGCTAAAAATACAAAAGAGCTAAATGCTTGTTATACCACAGCTCTTGCACCTGTCACCATTGGTGAATGCTGGATATTTCAGGAAGGTTGTATCATCATTTACAATTTATATGACTCATGGAATTTTTTTATCACAGTTGAGGATTGTGAGACATTATACAATAGCATATCATTGGCACAATGACCTCAAGGTAGTTATCAAATGTGTAGAAAAGAGGGACAAGATCCAGCAGGAGTTCAAAATGTCAACCTACAGAAAAGAAAAGGGCTCACTCTAGTGGTACCAGCCAGCAAAACAACAAAATGCTCTACCTGGGTGTCAACATTTCACAGCCTTAATGAGCTGGGGAGAAAGGGAGGTATGAGATTAAAGAAAAACAAGGCGAATAAATTGTAAAAAAACCCCACTAAAATGTGCAAATTCCATGACTGATGATGCTCCAGGGGACCTGTTTGACAGCTGCGCACTGGATCATCACAGACTAATTAGGAAACCTGCTTCTTCCAACCATACCACACAAACACCACCTTGCTTTGGCAGTCAGGAGGACCAGAAATGGGGGACTTCTCAGTCCTTCTCTGGCTACATGAGGACACCTGAACAGAAAACCAAAACATGCTGGTATCACCATGTCAGTTCCTTTTTGAGATCTGAGAGCAATGGCATCTTCCCAACCACTTCCTAGCACATCACAACAGCTTATGCACAAACATATTCCTTGTCCACAGCAGGGTAATGCAGTAGGTAGTTCTCTTACTTGAAAGACGGAACAACAGCTGAAATGGATACTCCACTGCTTGTATCTCAATGCACTTTCCTCTAACAGCTTTTAGTTTCTAATTCCATTTTATTGCTTCCTCATTGCCTCTGGAGCAGTGACATTCATTATTATTTAAAATCATTTGATTTTGGTAAAACATTTTCAGAGTGCCTCCTTTTTTCAGATAAAAGTGTTGTTTTCTCACACTGGTTTTCACTGACACTTTCAAAACAAACAAACAAACACCAAACCCCCACAGAGGTTCCCATAGCAACAAAAAATTCTTGTAATTTCCTGTGAAAAGATTACATTAGCCTTGCTTTGAGAGCCCCACAGAGTTAAGAGCCATCATATTAAAGGAAACATCCTTCTTTCAGTGCATTTTCTGCTTCATATTCCATAAACAACATAACATCTGTGGTGTTTCCCAGGGCTCAGTATTTGGGACAATCTTGTTTAATTTCTTTATCAATGATCTGAAGGAGGGAATCAAGTGCACCCTCAGACAGTTTGCAGATGACACAATGTTGGACAGGAGTGTTGATCTGCTGGAGGATAGGAAGGCTCTGCAGAGAGTTCTGGACAGGCTGGATCAATGGACCAGGGCCAGTGATATGAGTTTTCACAAGGCCAAGTGCCAAATCCTGCACTTTGGTCACAACAACCGCGGGCAGTGCCACAGGCAAGAGTGGCTTGAAAGTGGCCCCAACAGAAATGGGTCTGGGGTGCTGGTTGAAAACCCCTGAACATGAGCCAGCGTGCACCCAGTGCCAAGAAGGCAAAGGGACATCCCTGGCCTGGATCAGGAATAACACATACAACAGGAAGTGATTCTTCCCCTGTGTACTCAGCAGGGTAAGGCCACACCTGAAATGCTGTGTCAGGTTCAGAGCCCCTCACGAAAGACATTGAGATGCTGGAATGTGAACAGAGGAGGGCAACACAACCGGTGAAGGATCTAGAGAGCAAGTCCCTGTGAAGAGTGGCTAAGTTGAGTTGAGTTGGTTTTTACCTGGAGAAAAGGAAGTCCTGGAAGACGTTATTGCTTTCTACAACCACCTGAAAGGAGGCTGCATCACGGAGAGCATCGACCTTTTCTCCCAAGTAACATGTGACTGTACTAGAGAAAATTATCACAAGTTGCACCAAGAAAAGTTTAGATTGCATAGTAGGAAGAATTTCTTCATGGAAACGGTTATCAAGCACTGGAACTGTCTGCCTAGGGAAGTGGTTGAGTCACCATTCCTGGAAGTCTCAAAAGATGTGCAGATGTGCACATATGTGCAGATGTGCTTAGGGACATGGTTTAGTGGTGAATGAGGCAGTGTTAGGTTAACTTTGGGACTCAGCGATTTCAAAACAACCTAAATGATTTGAATAATTATATGAAAATAGCAACAAAAGGAATATGAGGGGTCTAAGAAACTTTGTGTAGTACTCTCCCTTTCTGCTTTTTTGCACTTTCTATTTGCCTGAAAGTATAGTTTTTGCAGTTACTTTAATTATTTAAACCTATTTGAAGATTGAATGGGAAATAAGAAAAAACATTAACAGAGATCAGAAGGTCCTTCAATGATAAATACAGATAAGCAGCAGAAAAAAAGTCCATAAATGTTCCATAAACAATAATTTTAGTCTTGAAATCTGCTGTTTTAATTGTATATAATGGAATATTATAGTGATAATATGGGATTTTGTTTTCAGGGCATACCTGATTGGTGAAAAAGGGAGCCAGACTTCTCTGTGGCACGAGAGAAAGGAAAAAAGGCCTTGCACAGAAATTGAAACACAGTAAATATAAGGTTATTTTATTTATTTATTTATTTGTTCAATGGTAGTGAAACATGTTGTCCACATGACTGTTTCCTTCCCTGGCAATACACAAAACCTGATTGGAGAGGGCACTGCATTGCTAGCTTTAAGCAGGGCAGGTAGATTAAATGATCTCAAGATCCCTCCTAACCTCAGCCTGCCTGTGTTCCTGTTGTTTAAATTAAAAGCTAGATAAATTATCATGGCTGTATTAAAGTTATCTCAGCTATATATGTGTGTCTTAGGGATATCCTTACCACTGTTAGCTTTGACTGAGGACTTGGAATTAGAGTTCAATATTTATAAATATAATGCATATAACTCTAGATGTGGAAAATCATTAAAACTACCAATATAATTCACAAAGGAAAATAGTAAAATGGAGAAAAAAACAGGGAAAAAAGGTAAACCCCTGGAAGCATGCCAGCCCAAAGGTGTCTTAAACTTGAGTGTTCATGTGAACTATCTTCTCATTATACTCGTATGCCCTAACAAGTACTAAAGGTGGAAACAAAAGACTACATATTTCAAAGGTAAACCTCTGCGTTCATGAAGAAGAAAAGACATGATTTTGTAATGGTGGAAAGCAGTGAAAGAAGCACTTGACCCAAAGTGATCTGACCTCACAAAGAGTTCAAAATTAAAAACAAACAAACAAACAAACAAACAAACAAGCAATTAAATATTGATTTAATTAATTATTTATCTTAACTAAAACTCAGGTTCAAAAGAAAGGAGCGAAACATAAACATAAACATCATAGAGATAAACCACCACTGCAACAGAGCCTTAATCACACTGACTATTCAAAAGAAAATCAGTCACATTATTTTTAGTTTTTTCATGAGAACAAATAAACCAGAAATTAAAAAAAAAAGCACCACTGAAAATATTTTTTTTTTTGTTTCTGGGGCTGGATTGTTTGTTTTTTTTGGGGGATTTTTTATCATCTTAAGGTTTTTGGATAAGGAAGAAAACAGATGATTTTTCTGAGATGTATTTTTTTGTGGGTTTTTTTCATGCAACCACTAGTTTCATATTTAATGTTTTTTCTTTAACACTGCGTAGAGAATAAGAAACCTGTTTGGCTGAAAAATTATTAAAGATCAAAGCCTGTTTTACAACAGTCAGCAAAGCTCTTTGAACTCAGGTGTCAATACTTTATTAATGTGTTCAAGTGCCTGCTGTTAAGAGTTAAAGGCACTGTTGCCCTCACCAATTAAAGTTTAGTGTTCTTGAAAAGAAGTGCAGTGGTAGTTAATCTCTACTTACTGTGAGATGACATCTGTTTAATTTCATATTTTTTACCTCTTTTGCCACAGTATTAGAAGACATTATTTTGTATAACACTTACTCATAGAATCACAGAGAGGCTTGTATTGGGAAGGACCTTACACATTATGCAGTTACAGCCCTGCTGTCATGGGCGGGGATGTCACCCACTACATCAGGTTGCTGAGGAACCCATCCACACTGCCTTGAACACTTCCAGAATGGGGCATCTACAGCTTCTCTGGTTGTTTCATACAGTGCCTTACAACCCTCCAAGCAAAGAATTTCTTCCTAACATCTAATCTAAATCTCTTTCTTTTTAGTTTAGCCTTGTCCTACTACTCTCTGCCCATGAAAAAAGTTCCTCTCCAGGCCCCCTTTAGGAACTGTAAGGTTGTCATGAACCTTTTCTTCACACTGAAACACTCCAGCTCTCTCAACCAGCATTTGTAGGAGACATGCTCCAGCCTTCTGATGATCTTCATGGGCTCCTCTGGAGCCCTCTAAGAGGTTCACATCTCTCTTGTGCTAACAACTATGGACCTGAATGCAGTACTCCAGGTGAAGTTTCATGAATAGAGAGGTAGAGTCACCTTCCTCAATCTGCTGGTCACTTCTCTTTTGATGTAACCCAGGATGCAGTTGCACTTTCAGTGTGCGAGTGCACACAGTTGGCTCATGTCCAGTTTTTCATCTGTGAGAACTCCCAAGTCCTCTGCAGGGCTGCTCTCAATGAGTCTTCTTCCAGTCTGTACCATGTTTCGGATTCCCACAGACCAGATGCAGCACCTTGTGTTTACTCATTTAGTTTCTGTACATGATGACTTTAACCATCATAATTTGGAAAATATTAATTTTTCTATTATTTCTTGTCATATGAAGTTACAAAGTAAGCCAAAACAGACTTATGTCTGTTTAGGACAGCAGTTTAGCTTTAGCTGTCTGTATACCTAGATTTAACCTATAGTGTAAGAGATAGGGATTTTTTTTTTAAATTTTAGTTGTAAACATACAGGCAATTATTAATTATGGTCTATCAATATGCAGTGTTTTTACAAGTCCCTTCCACCAAACAAGTTCTTACTCTATTACTTTCCAAAATGAGAATTCAGGTCCATCACTTTACTAAGAATGGCATTCAAATTTCAGAGGAATTTCTATACTCATAATCACCCTTCAGAAGCCATAACTGTTTATTTACTGACATACTTGGAATAATTAAGTAACTTCTCCTCCTACCTTTGCCCTTAAGTATATACTCAGTTTTATCAGAATAACCAGTAGAATTAATTGCCATGTCAGAAGAGAAACAATTGCTAATTATTACATAAATAATATGTTTATTATTCTGTAGGTAAATGTTGCTAAACCAAATCTTCCATGTGAAATTAATGAATAGGATGATAGCTCTTCAGTTTTCCTTTTCTCTGCCTAACACAATTAAACTCTTCCATACAAAGATAATTGTCAATTTTGACTTTCCATGCTTCTATTAGAGGCTTCTGATAGTTGCTCAGTACATAATAGTCTTTTGTTACAACCTGTAACGTGAAATAATTTTCTAGGCAAAATAACTATATTAAAATTAAACGGCAGTATGAATGTGATGGACTAATATGTATTGCATATGCTAATATAAACCAGTAGCACAAAGCTTGTGTTGATAAAAACTAGAAACTTTTGGAAAAGTAGTTAAAATTAATATCTAATAATAATTAAACGCCTGAGTGTATGTGAAGGAGTGAATTTTCCTTTTCACTGAGATTCATTGATGTTGGAATTGTAGTCTAAAGATCATAGAAAAGAAACTGAATTAAGAAATTAGGAAATCATATGGAACTCATATTTGACTAATGTATCACTTCTGGAATATTTTTCAGTCTTTTTTGTAAACAGTTTTGAGCAATGAAAATAAAACAAACATGCATATTTAACAACATTCAAAAAGAAGAGTTGAGGGGAGAAGGTTGAAAGAATTAACTTAAATCTTTCCATTTAAGTGGAAGTCTGACAGTGTCTGACACAGTGCAGTGAGAGAAAATCCTAACAATATTTGTCAGGGGTCTGCCTCAGCTAAGTAGCTATAGTTAAAAGTCAATTTTAATAACTGCATTTGATGATTTAAATGGTCAAATAACATTATTCTCCAAAAGTCATGTTGTGATTTATGAAAATCATCTTTTCTCTGGACTCTGTTCCCCAAGTTTTGTCTTCATGGAAAACAATAAATGAAAGCTACTAAATATACCTTGCAAAATAAGGTACTGCCTTTGCTACCTATTAGTAACAGTACTAAAATACAACCATAACCTGTGAACAAGAAGTCCTTCAAGACAAAATGTTTTTAAAGAAAAAAGATTAAGTGGGCAAAGCTTAGAGGAAAATAAACCTGAAACACATTCAAAAGAAGGTTGAGTCTTAATTGCTGCTGTAACATTCCAACTTATTGCATCTCAGTTAAAAAAAATTAAGACAAAAATTTAAAAAAAATAATACAGAAGAAAGTGAAAGAATTAGGAATAGTTAATAATAGGATCAAATTTTTATTTATGCACCTTCTGCAATTTTATTGGACTACACATGATAAAAAAGTTGTAGGTATAATGGCATAGGCATATCTTTGAATAATATTTAAAGAATTGATGTTACAAAAAACCAAGAAAAGATCCAGGTTACAAGGAGAGCTATGAAATGAAAAGCAAAATGTGTTGATGATTATTGGGGGGGTCTCCTTGTGACCTGCTTGTTTCTGTAGGTAGCTAAGCTGGGGAAATATAGGGACATGCAGGTGGGTTTCTAAGATTACTGTTAATCAACATTTTACTGCTTTAGTAGCAATGAGTTATGGTATTAATAACATTATGACTGGCTATGTGCTTTTTCAGCTACAGCCAAGTAATTTGTCTATGTTCAGCTTTTTCTCTAAGTTTTGATCAGTCTTGTGAGTATGTTTTGCTGGGTGCTTTACTTCCTAAGCAAAAGAAAAACTCAATCATCGGAATAAAATCTATTTTAAATAGTTTTGTTGCCATAACTATAAAACTTCAGTAAATATCCATATAAAAATAAATGTACAATGAAGTCAGTAAAGAGAGCATTTGAAAAAGGAAGCAGACATAGAAGATAAACAATTCTATTGTCTAAATTTGTGATAAAGTTATATTTAATTCTTTCCATGGAGGTTCACATAATTTCATTACAGAATTAATATACTTGTCTTTCATCTCTTACAAAAAAAAAAAAATCCCAAACCTGCAAAACTAATGCTTTAGTATGATTTCCCAAAGAATCATTGATGTAGAAGTCAAACTTGAACCTGAAGGCAAGTTTTATTATTGTATTTTTGCAAATTCTGATTAATACTCAGACTAAAGAAGAGGGTTTGAGGTCAATTATGGCTATACAGACAATTTGAGAAATAGCTGTGTATTATGCTCAAGCTTTTCAGACTTCTACTTATTTCTCATATGAAATTGTTCAATGGAATGACAATCTTCAGGATCTGCTTTAGCTTATTCATAAAATGCCAGGAAGGCAAGAAGAAAAATATAAATATTTAATGAAGTTTTAAGGTAATTTTATTTCTAGAAGCTAAAATGTGGTTTTTAGTTGTTTCCTAGTCACTAAAGAGCCGTAAGTACAAACATGTTTGAAAATACAGTAATTTCACAACTATAAGGCGCACCCTTTTGACTAAAATTTTCCCCCAAACCCGGAAGTGCGCCTTATAGTCCGGTGCGCCTTATCGGATGGACAAAGTTCAGAAATTTGCCTACCCGGAAGTAAGAGCTGCGAGCCGTGGGGGGAACCAGCAGTGCCATGGCTGCCAGCTGGAGGCGGGGCGGAGCAGCAGTGGGCACGCTCCGGCCCCATGGAAGCGGGACAACCCCTCCACAGACACGCCTTGGCCCCATGGAGGTGAGACAGCCCCTACACAGGCACACCCCGGCCCCATGCAGGCGTGACGGCCCCTCCAGAGGCACGCCCCAGCCCCGTGGAGGCAGGACAGCCCCTCCAGAGGCACGCCCCGGCCCTGTGGAGGTGGTATGGACCCTCTACAGGCACGCCCTGGCCCCGTGGAAGGGGCATGAAGGGGCAGCAGCCATAGCCCGACCCGGAGAGGTGGCACGGAGGGGCGGCGGCCATAGCCTGGCCCCGGAGAGGCGGCACGGAGCAGCAACGGGAATGCCCCGGCCCCGCTGGGTACAGGCGGGCCCGGGGGCCAACGGCTGCCGGGTTGAGGCGGGGCCTCTGCCAGAAACCGCACGGGGGGAGCTGGGGGCGAAGCCTCACTGCAAAAAAAAAGTGCGCCTTATAGTTGTGAAATTACTGTATTTCAAAAGCTCGTTTACTGAGGAATATGCTGATCTATTTAAACAGTTTTTCCTACTACTGAGTAGCTTTAATTGTACGAAATATACCTCTGGAAGTTTGCTATCTCTATGCAAATCAATAACAAAAGCTTATAAAAAAATAAAGACCTATTAAAGTAGAAAGTTGCTTTATTTTAATCTTACAATGGAAAATTATGTTAGCTTCAAAAAAAGAGCTCCAATATTAATCTAGAAATGTATTTGAAAGCATGTATATTCAATAAATTACTTCACAGAGCATTTTTATATATATATCTCAAAATTGCTATAATGGCAAACAGTATAATTCAAGTTACAATAGAATGTTCTGGTCATTAAAATTCCCAGTCAACCCAGAATTTGTGGGCAATCTGCTGTTTCAGCTGGATCCCTCTGAGTCCTTTGGCCCTGACAGGATTCATCATGAATACTCAGAGTATTCAACACTGAGGACTCTGATTCATATCATTGAGGACTCTCTCAGTGAATTTTGAAGAGTCTTAGGAGTCTGTAGAGATCCCAGTCAATTGAAGTTTTTTCAATTTTCAAGAAAGGTGAGAAGTATGACCCTGGAAACTAAAGGCCTGTCAGTCACATTTCAATGTCTGATAAAATTATGGAGAAAATTATTCTGGCAGGTACTGAAAAACACCTAAAGGGCAACACAATCATCAGTCACATCCAGCATGGTTTCATGAGGAAAAAGTCCTGCTTATCATACTTACAGTAGTTTCACGAATACAAGCCGCACGGATTATAAGCCGCACCCCCGGTGCCTCGACAATGTTGCTGTCTTTGTCAATAGATAAGCCGCACCCGAATATTAGCCGCACTTTCGTTTGTCGCGAGAATCCGTGCGCAGCTTTCACAAATTGGCCAATTAGTAAGAGGATCGCGGCATAGCAGGCTTTACTGGCTCGGGGCGGGGCCAGGCAGGCTCGGCCCGCTCATGGTTGCCGACGGGGCCGGGTGGCCCAGCTCAGCGCACGGCTGGCGGGGCTGGGGTGGTGCTGCCGCCGCCGCCGGGCTCGCTGGCCCCCCCTCCCGTCAGCACCGCCCCGCTGCCGCGTTCGCTCGCCCGGCTGGCAGGGCTGCCGCCGCCGGGCTCGCCGTCCGCCCCGCTGCCGCTTTCGCTCGCCCCGCGCCGCGCCTCGCGAGCGCCGCGCCCGCCCCGCGCCGCGCCCCCCCGCGGCGCTTTCGCGGCTCGCGGTTCGCGGCTCGCGGCGGCGCTTTCGCGGCTCGCGGTTCGCGGCTCGCGGCGGCGCTTTCGCGGCTCGCGGCTCGCGGCTCGCGGCGGCGCTTTCGCGGCTCGCGGCTCGCGGCTCGCGGCGGCGCTTTCGCGGCTCGCGGCTCGCGGCGGCGCTCTCGCGGCTCGCGGCTCGCGGCGGCGCTCTCGCGGTTCGCGGCTCGCGGCGGCGCTCTCGCGGCTCGCGGCTCGCGGCGGCGCTTTCGCGGCTCGCGGTTCGCGGCTCGCGGCGGCGCTTTCGCGGCTCGCGGTTCGCGGCTCGCGGCGGCGCTTTCGCGAGCGGTGCTTTCGCGGCGAGCGGCGGCGCTTTCGCGAGCGGCGGCGCTTTCGCTCGCCGGGCGGCGCTTTCGCGAGCGCCGCTTTCGCTCGCCCCGCCGGCAGGGCTGCCGCCGCCGCCACCACGCTCGCCGGCCGCCCCCTCCCGTCTGCACCGCCGCCGCGTTTCCTCGCCCTGGCCGGCACTGCAGGCCCCCGCACCGCCGGGCTCCCCCACGCTGCTGGCCCCGATTATGCTGGGCTTCCCCCGCTGCCAGGCAGCCCCACCCGCCGGCCTTCCTGCTTCTGCCATGCTCCCCTGCACTGCTAGCCCCAGTTCTCCCGGGCTCCCCCGCCCTGCTGGCTCAGGCTCTGCCGCCCGCCCCCGACACTGCTGGCCCCGCCTCTGCCAGGCTTTCCCACCTCTGCCGGGGCCGGCCGGGCTCCAGCTTGGCTTGGGGCTGCCGCGGGCTCTCACTTCCGTGTTGGCAGCTTTTAGAATTTTGTTAATAGATTAGCCGCCCCGGAATATTAGCCGCACTTCCGGGTTTCCACCAAAATTTTGGTCAAATTGGTGCGGCTTGTATTCGTGAAATTACTGTAATTTCCTTTCACAACAAGGGAATGCACCTAACTGATCAAGGGAAGCCAGTTGATGTAATTTTTTTTTTTTTTAATTTCAGTAAAGTTTATGATACTGTCTCTCTTAGTATCTATCTGAAGAAAAGGTCCAGAAAACAGCTGGATAAACATATCATGAGATGTATGAGCATATGGCTGAATAGGGAATGGGGTGATGTCAGGCTGCTGACCTCTCACTAGAGGGGCTCTGAAGGGTTCCATCTTAGGCCCTGTGCTCTTCAACATCTTCAAAAATGACTTGGACATGGGAAACAAAGGTAAACCAAGTAAGATCGATGATGATACTAAATTGGAAGAAGCTACTGATTCCCTTGAAGGCAAAGAGAACCTGCAGAGGCACCCTGAAAAATCAGAGAGCTGGGCAATTGCTAACCATATGAAATTTAACAAAGACAAGTCAGTTCCCAGCCTTTACTGCTGCGTGTGGTTATTTCAGTCCAGGTGTAGAATTTTGGTTTTGCTTTGATTGAATAAACATAAGATTTTTGTCAGTGCTTTTCTATTACCTGCTGATGATCCTTTGAATCGCAGCCTTTATTTCCAGAGGAATCCAATTTGTATCAGCTGGTAATTTGCTGAGGATATGTCTGTCCCATTCTGTGGTCATGCAGTAAACTAGTAGTGACCTCAACAGATGCCACCAGTAATAAGCCACCAGCTAGACTTGCAATGCTAATCACAAACCTTTGGGTTCAGTGTCACTGCTACTTTTCCTCTCACCTTACAATCTATCTATGCAGGCTATATTTCACCAGTTTTGCTAGAAATAAATTAGGTGTCAATAAACTTGCTAAAGTCAAAGTAAACAACAACCATTTTCTTTCCCGCCATTCATAAAGCCAGTACTTCTCTATAGAATGCAGTCATGTATGATGCACATGTTGATACATTCTATATTCTCATAAGTGTATGATATTGTCTTGGAATTAATTTAGGAGCACATACAGGTCAAGAAGATGTAGAACAGCCAGTAAGCGTTTAATATTATCAAATCACGTTTGAATAACTTCAGTTGTCTGATAAGATGAAATTTCTGTGTCAATTGTGGAATAGTGGTAGATGCAACAGTATTTTGACTTCTGGAAAGCTTTTGATAGAAATAAATAGCTTCATGTCTGTTTATTACTGGGAATTAGTGGAGTTCTTGGTGTTTGATAGTGAGGATTGCGTTGTTTAATATCTGTATCAACAACCATGATGATGAGACAAAATGTGATCTTTGACCTAGAAATACCATGATCAACTTAAGAACTAGACCAATGGAAAATTTTTGAACTTTCTCAAGGAATAAAGCCATTTTCTGCATCCTGAGTAGAAGAGCACCAAACAATAATGTATGCCAAACAAGTGGCTAAATGCCAGCTCTGTTGAAAAGGACTTGGAAGCAACAATGAATTAATAAAAATGAACTTCATAAGGTGTGATTCACTGGGAGAATTGTACCTGACCAACAAAGAGAAATTTTTCTTCCACTCAGTGCTAGCAAAGCCACAACTGGAACGTTGTATCACTCTTACTTGCCTCTCCCAGTTCCAGAGAGACGGGAAGAAAATTAAGGGAGTCTGAAAAATGGCTCATATCCAAGAATAAGTGTACAAAGGAGCTGGATGTGTTTAGTATTACACAGGGAAGGTTAAGAGGAAATTTAATACTGCCTGCAAGTACTCAAAAGAGAGTTTACCAAGACAGTATGGTTGATTTCTTCTTGTTATGTTAGGAGATACAAGGGGCACTGACCATGAGACTGATCAAGTTCAAATTACAATAATTTCACGATTATAAGCTGCACCATTTTGACTAAAATTTTGGTCCAAACCCGGAAGTGAGGCTTATAATCAGGTGTGGCTTATATATGGACAAAGAAAAAAAGTTGCTGCTTTAGTTTGGAGGACAGGTGTCTGCTGAGAAAGGCAGGAACTTCTCTTTGAAATGGAGAATGTAAACTCCCTCCCTCCAAATTATTAAAATTTTGAAATTAAGAGGCTTTCAGGCAAAGATACGGGAATTAAGAATAACAGTTCTTTACTAGGGAAATTAAAATAGAAATACAGTACTACAAAGAAACAAACTCCAAACCCTGACAAAGTCAGAGTACAACTTAACACCCTGTCAGGCAGGGTGCTGCTAGCAGTCCCATTAAATGGTGGCTGCATCCTCCTGAAGTGACCGATGTGATTCAGTTGAAGCAGTGGTCCTGTAGAAGGTGCAGTTTCCCTCTGGAGGTCCAGTGGTGATGTGGAGGAATCCAGTTTTCCTCTGAAGTTCAGTGGAGAAAGGGGCTATCTTAGTGTCCCAAAACCTCTGTTTTTGTCTTGGTAAGAAATGTTGGACTCTTTCCCCTGGCTGGAGCAACTTCCAATGGGATGAAGTAATTTTATCAGTCACACAGTGGGACTCAATGGGCCATTAGCAGAAAATGACTCACTGGAGGAAGGATGGGTTGTGAAAAGATAAAGAACAATGCCCCACCTGGTTTCAATGGATGGCCCATTAGCAGAATATCTGCCGTTGAGATAAGGATCACTGCCCCCACCCTCAACAGATGGTGATAGAATAGATACCTTTTATCACACTCTGTATTGTAACCCAAGACAGTGGCCAACACCAGGAAGTGCGGTTTATAATCAGGTGTGGCTTATAATCGTGAAAAAAATTTCTTTCACTAAGAGGTTGCCAAGGCACTAGAAACATGTTTCTAAAATTGGTTTTAGGATTGTCACATTTTCATATTTTCTCTTATGAGGAGCAGATGAGGGAATGTGGAGTTGATTAT